>NC_061852.1:23257913-23260413 GCF_019202785.1 Penaeus chinensis | reverse complement strand
AATAATAAAAATAATAATAATAATGATAATAATAATAGTAGTAGTAGTAATGATGATACATTTTTATTAATATTGTTATAATTATTATTATCATTGGAATTATCATCCTTATTATCATAATTATTGTTATTATTGTCATTATCATTGATATTATCATTACTACTATTATTATTATTATTATTATCATTATCATTATCATTATTATTATTATTATTATTATTATTATTATTATTACTATTATTGTCATTGTTATTATTATTTTTATTATTGTCATTGCTATTATTGTTATTATCTTATTATCATCATTATTATCATTATTATTATTATTATTATTATAATTACTATTATCATTATTGTTATTATTATTATTATTATCATCTTTATCTTTGTCATCATTATTATTAATTTAATTGTTATGATTGGTATTAGTCTTATTATTGTAATCATTATCCTTATCATTATCCTTATCATTATCGTTATCATCATTATTGTTGTTATTACCATAATTATTATCATCATTATTGTTATTATTGTTATTATCATTATTAATAGAAGTATCATAACTATCATTATTATTATTTTTATTGTCATTATTATTATAACTATTATTACTATCATTATTATTATTATTATTATTATTATTATCACTATTATTATTATCATTATTATTATTGTCATTATTATTATCACCATTCTTCTTCTTATTATTATTATTATTATTATTGTTATCATTATTATTATTATTATTACTATTATCATTATTACTGTTATCTTTATTAATATTATTAAAATTGATATTATTATTGCTATCACCAGCATTATTATTATAATCATAATTATCCATATTACTATTATTATCAATATTATCATTATCATTATCACCTTTTTTCTTTTCTTTTTAAATACTTTGCTAGGATTTCATTCCCTGTCAAAATGAATCATGCTTAATGACTGTCCCGATCTCGTCCTTGTGAATTTTCAAGCGTACACACGATGATTCATTGGAAATTCAAGTTAACTATCGAAAAATAACTAAAAATACCAGGCTTGATTACTGGGTTTGTAATAATTATGTGATGAAGATGTATATTTATTGGCAGGGATAGCAGAACTTGGTATGTTTCTGAACATTAGTATAATGTGTTAGATGTAGATCAAAAGAATGAGAAAAAGGGTAATGCCTAGAAAAAACGAAAAAGATTTATATCTATATATATCTTTATATAACTATATTTATCTATCTATCTATCTGTCTATCTATCTATATATATACAGAGAGATAAATAGATAAATAGATAGAGAGAGATAGTGAGATAGATAGATATATAGATAGATAGATAGATAGACAGATTGATTGATATATATATATATAGATAGATAGACTCTGAGAGAGAGAGATAAATAGACAGAAAGAAAGACAGACAGATAGATAGATAGATAGATAGAGATAGAGATAGAGATAGAGAGAGAGAGACTGGCACGTGTAGAGCCTATGATGAAATGTATACAAAACATAATGAACACTCGACACACACACAGCTGAAAAAGAAGCCCCGATATTTGTTGACGTTTTCTCTCATATATTCACAGAAAACGACCACGAACAAGACATAAAGAATAAGAATGATTAAAATAGGTTGTTTCTGCCTTGTCTTACTGCAGTGTCGTCATCACCAAGACATTTCGGTGGTTAATATTCGTCAGTATTATAAATTCAGGTATTATATATTATGACGAAAATGCCGTCGTTAGTTTGTGTTCCTCTGAAGCTCTATTCATTTCTTTGTTTTGATTTTTCTTATTCTGTTTTTGTTTTTCTCATGTCATTCGATGGGATTATGATTGATATTTCGTTATCTTTCTTCGCTGTTACTTTGTTTTTCCTTGCTTTGTCGTTTTTTGTTATTAGTGTTATTGTTATTAACATTTTTTGTATAATTTCTTAAGTAGTATTGTTATTATCCTTGTTATTACTGTTGTTATGAATCTCGTCGTCATTAGAAGTACTAGTGTTATTGTTATCGTTACAGTTTGATTATCTTCATTAACATTATAAACCCCTATCATCATTAATGTTGTATCAATAGCACCGTTATCTCACCATTAGTATTGCTGGTGTTATTATTTTTTGTTATTATTTGTTGATAATGATACGTGATGTTGCAGCAATATGCCAAAACAAGAAAAGCCCGTCGATCGAATATTTACGTAAAATGTATGTAAAAAAGCCAAACGTATTGACAGTCAACAAGCTCACTGTGTATGTGCGAGGAAGTACGCTTCGATTTACACCAGACAGGACAGCGTGGTGTATATGATGCAGAATGACAACTGAATGCTATCTGAACACCCTGAGCCTCGTTATGTGTTTCAGTTACAGGCGAGTTAGCATTCAGAAATATCTTTCGAGTCTTAACGACAAAACGGAGAGCGTTCGGGCAAGAGAACCCTCTTTACCAGGCGGAATTCGAACCCGTGATCATGAGCTCATGTATGTCTT
>NC_061852.1:23202913-23207913 GCF_019202785.1 Penaeus chinensis | reverse complement strand
ATACAGACTATACATATACACACACACACACACACTAAGATGATATAATAATATAAGAAGATACATACATAAACACATATATGTGTATATACATACATACATATATATATATATATATATATATACACATACACACACACACACATTAACGCATACACATATATATATATATATATATATATATGTATATACATGCATATACATACATACACACACACATACACACTTATGTGTATATATATGTATATGTGTATATGTGTGTATATATATATATATATATATATATATATACATATGCATGTATATGTGTGTACATATGTGCGTGTGTGTGTGTATATATATATATATATGTATATATATGTATGTATATATATTCTATATATATAATATATATTATCTTTCAATAATGTTGGTAGTCAGTTTTATTGTTTGTTAAATCCTGTATTGTATGAAACTTTTCATCCGTGTTGGTTGTGTGAATTGAAAATAATTGCTTACAGCGTAGTTTCCATTTTCACTTTTTCCTATATACACCTTTTATTATCTGCTGTAATTATTGATGTTATTGTTTTCCTATTAATGTTTTTATTTCTATCGGTGCTGAGAATTCTCTTATTTTTGTTGTAAGCTGTCATGACTAAAATGCAAATAAAATACATTCATGACAATACAAACAGAACTGCCTGTAAAGTTATTATTGATGTAGTTCAATCATTTAAAGCGGAAACGCCACAGTGAGTGGAACTATCATTGCAACATCAAAAAGGTAAATGACTGTAATACATCTTGCATCATGGACTGTATGATTCTCATTTATACACCACTATGGATACTCCTGTAAGCACTTTTTTTTTTTTCCTGGAATTCTGATTTAACTCTCTATATCCAAAATCCGTACGCGGTCACTCGAGCTAGGAGCATAGGTTTTTAAAATCCAGCTGGCTAATAAATCACACGAGGAAGTAAATATGAAAATACGAGTACAAAGGATTAAAGACACAAGCGACCACATAACCGAACTATTATGTCTCACATGAATAGCACACACAACGACCCTCGACAAAAGGATGACCCACCTTTGCCTGTACCTTCAGCTCGGGAAGGACGTCATGAACCTGTATGTCAAGCTATCTCGTGTTGGTCTTGGAGAATTTCATTTCTGAAGACTACCAATTATCATTAAATATTTTCCCGACTTCGACTTATCTCCACACAGATCTTCAACTTAGGAAAGTCGCCCTAAATCGTTAGTGTATTAACAGCTATCGTTTAAAGTCACAGTAACTAAAATCAGCAAACAGCTTTCCGATTTAGACTCACCTCCGCGCAAACTCGGGAAAATCGTCGTGGCAAATATTCGCCTTTAATAGACATTTACTGCTATCGATTAAAGGTGCCATTACATCGCCAAACAAACAACTTCCTGATTCAACAACTCGCATCCACACACGCCTTCAACTCGGGGAGGTCATGAACCTGTTGCATCTCAAAGTATTGTAATTGTTCGCCACAGAAGTTTATCTCTAATTAACTTCTAATTAAACATCGATTATGGGTAGTTCACCTAATAAAGTGTCAGTTCGGCTGTAATAAAATGTCAATTAAGGGTAGTTCACTTCCATTAAAGTGTCAATTAAGGATAGTTCAATATTAAAGTGTCCATTAAGGCAATTTCACCTCGAAAAGTATCGACTGAGGGTGCCATTGTATCACCAAGCAATAAACTCCTCGCCTCCAGGACTCACCTCCACGCACACCTTCAGGTCGGGGAGGTCGTCATAAACCTGTTGCATCTCGAAGTACACGAAGTAAGGGACCGCAGAACACACCGCCATGATCCAAATAAGGACGATGATAGCACGGGCTCGGGGGGTCGTTATCTGTAGTCTCAGAGGGAACCAGATTGCCAAGAACCTGTTGGAAGAAAGGGTTAGGTGTGAGGTTGCTGGTTAGCGTGAATTTGGTTGTTGAAGGTGGGCGGGTTGGGTGGTTGGGCATTGGGTGTTCGGTGGGGAGATGGTTTGGTTAAATGGAATGGGTGAATTGATTCTGAATGTGTTTTATTTTTTTTCTGTGGTGTATGCAACTGCAGCTATTTTTCTTAATGCCAACGCTTTGAGATTTCTTTCCTTCTCTCTCTCCCTCTCTTTCCTTATCTCCATTTTATCTGCTTTCATATAAACCCCTTTTTTCTGCTCTTCTCTTCTTCCTTACAATTGTTTCTCCTTTGATTTTCCGCTTACCGTCTTCCCCTTCTGTTACTTCCCTCTTATTTCCATTGTTCTCATCTCTCCTCCTTTCTCTTTATCACCTTTTCATTATTCTTCCCATATTTCTTTCCTTTCTCATTTCAAATCTTCCTTCCCTCCCTCCCTGTTCTCTCCTCATTCCCTCCATTCACTCTTCTTCCCTTTTCTTTCCCCTTCTCACCCTTCCCTTAGTATCTCCTTTCTCCTCCCACCTCACTCTTCCTTTTCTTTCCATATCTTCCTACGTCTTACGTTATCTTCTTTCCCCTTCCTTCCTAATTCCTCTCTACCTCCTCCCCTCTCCTTTTTCTACCTCCTTCATCACGAATCCAACTTTAAGATTTCCTCCTTGTCATTATTCCAATTCCTCTCTGCCTCCTCTCCTCTCCCCTTTTCTACCCCCTCCTTCATCACGTATCCCACTCTGAGATTTCTTCCTTGTTATTATCCCATTCCTGAACTCTGGATTTCCTGCTAAATGTGACACCCTCTTTAGGTCGTCCAATTCTCCTTTTATAAGCTTTCGTTCGTGAACTTCAAAGTTTCGAATTAAAAAAGTCTTGAAAATAAGAAATAAAGCGGAGAAAAAGGCTTTCTGATTTTCTTCTCCTTCTTCGTTTCAGAATTCATTGCCACCCAAAAAAGGTTAAAGAGAAAGGAAAGATCGAAATAAAATGAAATCTTAAAACCTATAAATAAACGCATGTTTGTGTGTGATAGTAAAATATAAACAATCGTAGAATGAAAGAATCTGTTTTAAAACGCACGTACGTTTAAAACCCAAGTACCAGGCACAGAGCAAATATACACGAACACAAGATGTACACATAAAACGTACACAGGTCTATTGCAATTCATCCCAAAGATAAGATGCACAAAAATATACATATTCACCTTTGTACACATTAAAAAGTAGAGGCGACACTCACATATGCGCATGTTTAAAGAGGTACAGCCTGTGAGAGGAAAATAGCTTATAAAGAAAATGAAAAAGAAAATGAAAAAAAGAAAAAGTACGGTAAATAATAAGTCCATTAACTAAACATTCCCTCCTTTACCCCGCTGAAAAAGAAAGAAAGAAAAAAACGAAAACTATTATATACAAGATTACGAAAATGAAAGCAACCACAAAGAAACGAAAAAGTGAGAGAGAATAAAAGCGAAAACCAACCAACCAACATATACACAAAGAAAAAAACGAAAACGAATATACATAAAGAATACACACACACACACACGCAAACACACACACACACAGACACACACACACACACACACACACACATATATATATATATATATATTTATATATACATACATATACATATATATACATATATATACATAAATATATATATATATATATATATATATATATATATATATATAAGAAAAAAGACGAAGACAAATTCTCCCTTTAATTTTTTTTTCCCGAATTCCCTCCGTCTACGCCTGACAAATAAACTTGGAGCCGAGTCAGCCGACCTTTCATGTAAGCTCCCTTCTCGATGTGCCTTCGTATGCCTTGCTTTGAGGCTTAAGGCCCTTTGTCTTGCTTTTCTTGGCTGTGGAAAAAAAGGGACGGGGGAGAAGAGAGGAGGAGAGTAAGAAGGAGAGAGGGGGAGGGAAGAGTGGAAGGGGAGGGGGGGAAGAGAGAGGGAGAGGACGGAGAGAGGTAGCGGAAATAGGAGGGGGAGTGGGTGAAGGAAGAGAGAAAGGAGAGAAGGGGAGGGAAGAGAGGGGAGAGAGAGAGGAAGGAATGGGTTAAAAAGGAGAAAGGGGGAGAGAAGAGAGGAGGGAGAGAGGGGGGAGGGAAAAGAGGAGGGAGAAATGAAGGAGTAAGAAGGAGAGAGGAGAGAGGAGAGGAGAAAAGAGAAGAGAGGAGAAGGCAGGGGAGAGTGGGGTAGAAGATGGGGATGAAAGAGAAGAGAGAGGGAAGAGAGGAGAGGAGGAGGAAGGAGAAGGAAGTAGTATGACGGAAAGAGAAAGAAGGGGGAAGAAAGAGGGAGTAAGAAGGAGGAAGAGGAGGGAAAAAAAACAAGAAAGGGGAGATGGAAGGAGTAAGAAGGAGGGAGAAGATAGAAATCAGAAGGAGGAACAAGGCTAAGAATTGGAAGGAGGGAAAGGAAGGATGAAGAAGGAAGGAGTAAGGAAGAGGAAGAGGGAGGAGGGAGGAAGAAGAGACAAGAGAGGGAGGGGGAAATGAAGAAGTAAAAAACGGGGAAATGGAGGGAGAAAAAGAGAGTAGAGAGTAAGGAGTAGGGAAAGAAAAGAGGAGAGAGAGGAAGGTGAACCTGGAAAGAGAAAAGAGAATAGAAAAAAAAATCGAGAGAGGAAGAGAGAAAGGGAAGTGGTAAGAAAGATGGGGAGTGAGGGAATGTAGAAGGAAAAGAAGCGAATGAAGGATAGGAGGAGAGGGGGAGGAAAAAGGAGAGGAGGAAAGGGGGAGGGGAGAAGGAGAAAGAGGGAAAATGGGAGAATTAAAGAAAAAAAGTTAAGGGATAAGGAGGATGAAGAGAGAGAATGTGGAAGAATAGGGAGGGAGCTGAAGAAGGAGGGAAGGAAGAAGAAAGAAAGAGCAAGAAAGAGAATAGAGAAAGAAATATTGTTGAGAAAGGAAAATGTAGAAGATATATATAGATATAGATAGCTAGATAGATAGACAGAGAGAGAGAGACAGAGAGAGAGAGAGAGAGAGAGAGAGAGAGAGAGAGAGAGAGAGAGAGAGAGAGAGAGAAAGAGAGAGAGAGA
>NC_061852.1:23197913-23200413 GCF_019202785.1 Penaeus chinensis | reverse complement strand
TATAATAATGATAATAATAATACTAATAACAATAGCAATAATGATAGTGATAAAGATAATAATAATAATGATAATGATAATAATGATAACAATAATGATACTGGTACGGATAATGATAATGATATTAATAATAATAATAATAATAATAATAATAATAATAATAATAATAATAATAATAATAATGATAATAATAATGATAATAAGGATAATGATAATAACAAAAATGATAATAATCTCTTTCTCTCTCTCAAATGGAGGAACAGTTTGCCAGCTGATAATGAGCATGATGATTAATGTTAATACTTGCACGTCTGTCTGTCTGTATCATATTTCCATCTTCATTATTACAATCATTGTTTTTATGATTATGATCATCATGTTTTCATCATTATACTTATAACTATTACTGCTATTATTGTTATTATCATTATTATCAGTATTGTCATTATTATTTTCATCATTATTAATATTATTATCATTATTATCATTGACACTATTATTATTATCATTTTATCCTTATTATTATCAGTTATCATTATTATCGCTATTATAATTATCATTGTTATCATTATCATATAATAATGATAATACTAATAATACTAATAATTATTATTATTATCGTTATTTTAATTTATTATCATTATTATTATTATTATTATTATTATCATTATCATTATTATCTTTATTATCATTATTATTGGTTTTGTTGTTGCTGTTGTTATTATTATCATTGTCATTATTGTCATCATTACTGTAATCATTATTATTGTCATTATTATTACCTATCAAAGCTAACTATCACTATAATAATTTTATCCTTATCATTATCAATTATCATTATTATTATTATCATTATCATATTATCATTATTATTATTATTATTATTATCATTACCATTATTATTATCATTATTATTACTATTACTCTTGTTATAATTATCATCATTATCATCATCATTATCGTCATTATTATTATTATTAGTATTTTCACCATCATCACTGTAATCATTACCATTAAAACAATTATAATGATGATGATAGTTATTATCGATATCATCATTATTATCATTATCGTCATTATCAACTTCACTATCATCATTATTAACATCATTTATGCCTTTATCACACCCGCTTCCTTTCTCACGTCCTCTAAGTCATCTCATATATATATATATATATATATATATATATATATATATATAGTCCATATTACATACTGAGAGTTCATGCTGAACAATGAACAAACAAAAGAGCAAGGGCGTTGGAAAGTACACAATCTTACTAAGGGCCTTTTCGCTACATTGCAGCGTTCGTTTTATATCCTCTGAAGAAGCAATTTAGCGGAGAGGCTTCCAACATACACATTTGTTATATGGCTCTCCCCTTCGTTGTTTTATTTCCACTTATAATCATGCATGCATAAAGGAAAACGAATAATTTGGTACCCTTCAGCAAAACACGGGATGGATAGCTCAGGGGTGGGGTGGGGGGGAGCTTGTAAGCTAACATTTTTCATATAAACTGGGAAATTATCAAATGGAATATTAGTCGAAGCTGGACGGGTATTGATATATTCTGTGCGGAGTTTATGTGTGTTTAAAGTTTAGGTGTTTGGATGTGTATGCTTCACTAGGTGTCTATGCTTCACGTAATGTTTTGTTTATATAGAGAAAGTAAATAATCTGTAAGTGTAAAGTTTGATAATCAAAGTATAAGTAAAACGCATAGTAATCTGTAATCTATTGTAAGGTAAGTAAAAATATAGGGATATGATATTCATCTATATGTGAGTTTCCTTGAGCATATAGATAAATAGATATGTGTGTATGTGAGTGTGTATGTGTGTGTGCGTGTGTGAGTGTTGAATGTGTGTGCGTATCTGTCCATCAAACTATTATTTTTATCTTTTCTTTTCTCACTAGTGTCTGTTTGCCAAAAAAAAAACATATATGTACATATGTATATGTATATGTATATATATATATATATATATATATATATATATAGAGAGAGAGAGAGAGAGAGAGAGAGAGAGAGAGAGAGAGAACGCTTGTGTATTGACCTCTGACTTTCATAAATCCTTCATAATGCTAAACTAACCGAAAAGCCGTGGGGGAATACACAAAAAAAAGAAAAAAAAAGAAAGAAAAAAGACGATACATTAAGGACTGTTCTAAATTGTCTTTCTATCTATTTTTCTATCTACATCCACGTCACAGAACCGTGCAGAGCAATAATTTTGTTAATTTGACACAATAAAGAAGGCACCAGTCGTGTGGCTGTGTAGTTAAAATGCTTCTATAGCTCCCTATCTATCTATCTATCTGTCTATATATATTGATCTATCTATCTCTATCTCTTTCTCTATATCTTTCTTTTACTATATCTGTCTATCTATTTATTTGTCTATTCTTCCTGGCACCTTCCCTGTCTATCTATCTATCTATATCATTGTATATTCATCTATCTCTATTTTTTTATCTATCCATCTGTCCATCTAT
>NC_061852.1:23191666-23195313 GCF_019202785.1 Penaeus chinensis | reverse complement strand
GGTTCCCCTCTCTCTAGTCTAATCTCCAAATCATTTCTCATTTCCTTTGATTATGCAAATTTCTCGAATAATCGTCTTTCACGAAGAACGTTGATGTGAATAACTAGAGTGATTTGTATAATCTAGCATTCTCTAGGGAAGGGAGGCATTATGTAAAGTTTTTCAACGGGGGTGAGTGATTTTTTTTTTTTTCTCTCTTTTATTTTCTCTTTCATACCCCCTTTTCTGCCCTAACTATGCCCTTTTCTTTTATCTTTTTTTTCTGTCTATGTTTAGCTATCTTTCCTTCTACGTTTCTTTCTTTTTTGCTTCGTTTTCATTTTTTTGCTTTCCCTATTCTTTTCCCCTTTTCACTCCTTTCGCGGCATTTTCTCCTCTTTTCTCTATCTCTCTCTTCTTTTCTATCCGTTTCTCATTTTACGTCTTCTTTTCCCCCACCCCTTTCTCTTTCCCTTCCTCCTTCCCCATCCTTCTTACATTCCCTTCCTCCTTTTATCCCTCCCCTTCTTCCCTCCTTCCCCTTCTCTTCTTCCCTTCCTCTCTCCTTTCCTTCCTTTCTCATACTCTCTTCCTCCATCTCTCTCTATCCCCTTCTGTTCTTCCCTCCCTCCCCTTCCTTCTTGCACATCCTCCTTCCTCCTTCCCTCCCTTCCGCCCCTTCCCTCCCCTCCTATCCCTCCCCTTCCTTCTTACACTCCCTCATCCCTCCCTCCCTCCCCTTCCTCCCACCCTCTCTTTCCTTCTCCCACTCCTTCATCCCTCCCCTTCCTCCCTCCCTCCCTTCCTCCTTCCCCTTCCTCCCTCCCTCTCTTTCCTTCTCCCACTCCCCCATCCCACCCTTCCTCCCTCCCTCTCCTTGCTTCTCCCACTCCCTCATCCCTCCCTTCCTTCTTCCCCTTCCTCCCTCCCTCTCTTTGCTTCTCCCACTCCCTCATCCCTCCCTCCCTCTCGCCCTCCCTCATATCCCTTCCCTATATCCCTTCTGTCACTCTCTCTTTTTTCCATTATACATCAACAAAGCCCTCTAAAATTCATTACATGATAATAGCCTGGAGGTTTGACTTCCCTGAGTCTCTATTGACATTTCAATCGACGTGGTAATGGCATGTTGAATATTTGACCTCTCCAACGCTGTGTTCCGCCGTCTTGCTTTTAAATTAAATCGGATTTTACACCGTTGCTTGCTAAAGCTTGATAATGTTGATAGCTGCGTTATATTCGTTAGCTGGCGAAGGGTGTTTGTCCCGATCTGTTCCCACCTTGTTAATCCTAATGTCTTGTTACATTTTGAATCCTATTTGGTTGTACTGGTAATCCTAAACAAAATCCTGTCCCCGTTACCTTGTTAATCTTATCCTAATCCTAATCTTGTTTTGTTTACCCTGTCTTCATCTTTTCTTTTCTCATCCTATCCTATCTTCAGCATCTAAATCCGGAATATTTCAAATACCTACACAAACACTTTACTTATCTATCTATAACCCCCACCTGCTTATCCATCTATATCTAATGTTTCTATCCACTCTGGTCCGCTATAACTCTAATTGAGGATATAGATTATGAATGGTGACTGAGAGCTTACGAGCAACTTCATTGCTTGAAGGGTCAGGAGAGCGCTTGACTTATTAGCATGATTAAGACCGAAACTTCAGTAGATGTTGCAAATTTGGTGCATCAGGTGAAGACGAGTAATAAATGTAATGAATAATGATGATCGTGGTGATAATTATTTTTGATGATTAAGAATATGTTGATGATGATAATGAAAATGATGATGATGATAATGATAATTATGGTAACATGAAAATAGAGATAATGATATTGATGATGATGATAATGATAACAAACAATAACAGTAATGATGATGGTGATAATAATAATGTTTATAATATTAGTAATAGCAATATTGATAATGATAGTAAAACAATAATGATAATGATGATGATAATAATAATGATAATAATGATAATGATAATGATAAAAATAACAGTGATAGTAGTAATGATAATGATAATAATAACAAAAATAAAGATAATGATAATGATACCAAAAATAATGATGATAATAATGATAATAATGATGATATAAGAGTAGTAGTAGTAACAATAACATAATGACTATAATAACAATAATGATTTTAATAATAATATAATTATAATTTAAATGGTAATCTTAATATAATAATAATGTTAAAGATAATAATAATGATAATAATAATAATAATGATGATGATGATGATGATATTACTACTAATAATGATGATGATAATAACAATAACAACAACAGTGATATAATGATACCAATAAGAATGATGATATATAATGAAAATAATGAAAATAACAATAGTCATGATAATGATATCAAAAATATGTGCATAGTAATGACAATAATAAAAATTACGATAACAATAATGAAAGCAATGGTAAGCACGTGCCTATTTGTGAAGTAAGGCTGGTTTGCAACTGTCATTTTTCAGCCGAACTTGTCATCTCAACAGTAACTTTAAGCCATGACGCTGCAGTGCAATTTGCTTACGTTGTTACAGCATACTTTTGCAATGACAATGGTTATTTTTTTATATAAAGTGTTTTATCGCTCATATGGCGTTAAAGTTTTTCTGTCCTTCCAAGATTTCCCGTTAAAATCCCTCCTACTATATAACTAATATCCTTGTGTACGAAGCTTATACAGTATCATATCTACAACTTACAACTTTTACAACCACTTGTATACATTTATCAACATGAGTTCGGTTCATCTTTACAACCACACGTAAACGAACAATATACACTTAACACAACGAAACGTAGTAGCATTGACCCACATACAATTTTAACACATACATATGTGCAGACAAACACACACACACACACACACACACACACACACACACACACACACACACACAACCACACACACACACACACACACACACACACACACATACACACACACACACACAAACACACATACACACTCACAGTAACACTGACCCACATTCAGTTTTAACACACAAACAAACACATTCTCTCTCTCTCTCTCTCTCTCTCTCACACACACACACACACACACATACACACCACACACAGACACACACACACACACACACACACATGACCCCCCCCCCCCTACACACACACACATGCACTCACACACACACACCATATCAGCACGGAATGGTATGCTGCATAAAGTGCGTTCCTCTTCACTCAAGGCCTCGGGATGTGCTAAATATTGCTGACTCAAGGAGGTCGCTAGCTCCTTCTGGGGAGTAAAGGCGAAAAAACGAAGGGAAATGAAAATATATTGGAGGGAGAGAGAGAGAGAGAGAGAGAGAGAGAGAGAGAGAGAGAGAGAGAGAGAGAGAGAGAGAGAGAGAGAGAGAGAGATAAGGGAGATGGGGCTGGGAGGGATGGGAGGGAGAGAGGAAGGAAGGGAGTGAGGGAGGGAGAGAAAGAGTGGAGGAGAGAGGGAAAGAGAGAGAGAGAGAGAGAGAGAGAGAGAGAGAGAGAGAGAGAGAGAGAGAGAGAGAGAGAGAGAGAGAGAGAGAGAGAGAGAGAGGGAGAGACAGATAGAGAGAGAGAGAAAAAGAGGGAGAGATAGGGGGGTGGGGCTGGGAGGGGTGGGAGGGAGAGAAGAAGGAAGGG
>NC_061852.1:23151666-23154166 GCF_019202785.1 Penaeus chinensis | reverse complement strand
AAAAATATGGGAAAAAAGAAACAAAAAACGAGAAACGGAAGAGAAATAATGATAATAACAATCTAAAAAAAAACACAGGCCTAAACACAACAGAGATAAGAATCTACAAAAAAAAAAAAAAAATCCTCTAAACACGCTCAGTCATAAAGATCTAAAATGTACAGAATTAAAAAAGGAAAAATTTAGATTTCTCCACACAGACTTGAAGTGTGTTCTTGGGGAAAATCAAATAAAAATAAATTAGAAGAAAACTAGGAGGGAAATTTTTGTTAAAAAACGGGAAAGACTCGAAAGAAGAGGATCTGGCGAAGATGTTAGGAAAGCTTGTGTGTGTGTTTTGTTTTGTTTTGTTTTGTTTTGTTTCTGTTTGTATGTTTGTCTCATCATATTAATTTTCCTTTTGTTGCTTTCTTTCTTTTTGTGCGACTATTTTTTGTTTGCTTTTTAGCTCCACAGCTTTCTGTCTGTCTGTCGCTCTTTCTTTCTCTCTCTCCTCTCCTCTCCGCTCTCGTCCGCATAAACTCTCTCTCTCTCTCTCTCACTCCCTCATCTTTTCTCTCTCTCTCTCATCTCTCCACTTCTAACTCTCTCCATCTCTCTCAATCTCTCTCTCTCTCTCATCTGCGTTTCTCTCTCTCTCTCTCTCATCTCTCTCTCTCTCTCATCATCTCTCTCCATCTCTCACAGCTCTTCTCCTCTAGACTTTCTCTCTCCACCACTTCTCCCCTTCTTCTCTCTCTCTCCATCCTCTCTCTCTCCTCAATACTCTCTCTCTCTTTCCTCTCTCTCTCTCTCCTCTCTCGTCATCTCTCTCACTCCACTCTCTCGTTCCGCTCTCTCATCTCTCTCTCATCTCTCTCCTCTTTCCTCTCGTCTGTCTCAGCTCCTCTCTCTCGTCTCTCCTCTCTTCTCTCTCTCTCTCATCTCTCTCTCCTCTCTCTCAATCTCTCTCTCTCTCTCTCTCGCTCTCTCACTCATCTCACTCTCTCTCTCTCTCCCATCTCTATCTCTCTCTATTGTCTCTCTCTTTTATCTATCTATCTATCACCTTACCGGCCTTCCCTGCATCCTTCCCTCCCTCTCTCTCTCCATCCTCTATCTCTCCTATTTTGGTCCTCTCTCAATTCTTTATCTATCTCTCTCTCTCTCTCAAAACTCTCTCTCCTCTCCAATCTCTTTCAATCATCTCATCTCTCCTACTCTCTCTCTCATCCTCATCTCCTCTCTTCTCTCTCTCCAATCAATCTCTCTCTCTCTCATCGTCTCATCTCTCTCTTATCTCTCTCTCTCTCGAATCTCTCTCTCTCCTCTCTCTCTCTTCTCTCTCTCTCATCTCCGTCCTACTCTCATCTCTACTCACCTCACACTCTCCTCCTCATCTCTCTCTCTCTCACTCTCTCCCATCTCAATCTCTCTCATTTGTCCTCTCTCTTTTATCTATCATCTACTCTCTTACCTCCTTCCCTGCATCCCTCCCTCTCTCTCTCCATCTCTATCTCTCTCTATTTGTCTCTCTCTCTTCATCTATCTATCTCTCTATCTCCCTCATCCTTTCCCTCCTCCTGCAATCTCTCCTTCCTTCCTTCCATCCTCGCTCCCCACTTTCCTCACTCATTTCGGCTCATTCCAACGAGTTTTATATGCCCAATAAACAACCAAGAATTGTTTTGCTGTTTCTCTTGCTGCCGAAACCGATCCCCGTTCTGACACTGTGTGAGATCTCCAGATTTCGTCCCTATGTTGTGTGAGAAATGACGTCACATCGCAAAATAGATGTGTAGATAGATAAATAGGTGAGGGAATGTGTAAATAAAGAGATTAAAAAAAGGTAGGTTGGAAACGGATAAGATAAGTAAATGAGTGAATAGATAGATAGATTGGTAAATAGTTAGATTAATATATGAATAAAAAAATAGATAAATAGGTAAATAGAAAAAGAGGTAAACATATAAGTAAACAAATGTATAAAGACAGGTAAATAGATAAATAAATAATTGAATAAAAATACGGAAATAGATAAATGGATAGATAATATAGAACGAAGAGATGGTTGCCGAATTGGGTGTTTTGCATGTTGCAATTCCAAGTGGATTATTGCAGACACACAGACGCATATGTGTATCTGGAAGTGTATCGAGATGTGTGTCTGGAGGTATAGTTTCCCTTTCTCTCTCTCTCTCTTTCTTTCTCTCTTGCTCTCTTTCTCTCTCTCTCTCTCTCTTTCTTTCTTTCTCTCTCTCTCTTTTTTTCTCTCTCTCTCACTTACTTTCTCTCTCTCTCTCTTTCTTTCTTTCTCCCTCTCTCTCTCTTTTTCTTTCTCTCTCTCTTTTTTCTCTTTCTATCGTTCTGCCATCTCAACCTCTTTCTTTCTCTCTCTCTCGCTTTCTTTCTCTCTTGCTCTCTTTCTCTCTCTCTCTCTCTCTTCTTATTTCTTCTTTCTCTCTCCTCTTCGTTTTTTTCTCTCTCTCATCTCTTACTTCTATCTCCTCTCTTCTCTTTC
>NC_061852.1:23138305-23140805 GCF_019202785.1 Penaeus chinensis | reverse complement strand
ACTTTATTCCCTGTTATTATTATTATTATTATTATTATTATTATTATTATTAATATTATTATTATTATTATTATTATTATTATTATTATTATTATTATTATCATTATTATTATTATCATTATTATTATTTATTTATTTATTTTACTCGCCCCGAACGCCATTACTTCCAGACGTTCTCTTCTCCCTCCACGACAGACTCGACTTCCGCGGTGATTTCCTTGGCCTCTCATTATACACGTCCCCCCCCCCCACCCCCACCCCCTCCTCTTCTAATCTTCCCTTTCCTCTTCCCACACTCCTTGTCTTTAATCTAGTGTTATTCCCGATTTCTTTTTCTCTTTTTCTTTCTCTTTGTTTGTGTGCTTGTGCGTCTGTGTGCGTGCTTGTATGTTTGTGTGTCTCTCTGCCTATCTCTCTCTCTCTCTCTCTCTCTCTCTCTCTCTCTCTCTCTCTCTCTCTCTCTCTCTCTCTCTCTCTCTCTCTCTCTCTCTCTCTTTCTCTCTCTCTCTCTCGCTCTCTCTCTTTTTTTTTCTTTCTCTATCCTTCCTTTTTGCCCGGTTTGGTTTCATAAATTCTTCTTACGCTTCTTTGTACTCATATAGTCGTCATTTATGTTATGGGCGTAGATAGATTGGTAGATCTTGTCCATCTTCTTTTCTAGTCTTCCATTATCTCCTGTTGTCATTTTCATATTCTCCTCCTCGTTCCCCTCTTTTCTTATTCTTCATTTTTGTTTGTTTGTTTTTTTTTTTTTTTTTCCTATCTGCTATTCTCCAACTCTTCCTCCTCACTCTCTTCTTCCTCTTCCTCTTTTCCTCTTCTTCCTTTTCTTCCAATTACCCCGTTTATCCTATTCTTCCTCCTTTTCTCCTGCCGAATCATCCCTCCCGTTTCTCTAACCTGTTCTAATTCTCCCGTCTTCGTCTCTCTCTCTACTCTTTCTTCCCTCATCCATCTCTCTTCTCATCCTCCCTCATTCTTCCACCTCCCTCTTTCGTTTCTACTTCCCCTTGTTTCCTTCTATTTTAGCATCTTCCCTCACTCCCTCTTAACCCCTCCCTTTCCCTCCCTCCTACCCCCTCTCCCTCTCTCCCTCCCTCTCTCCCCATCCCCCTCTCTACCTCCTACCCCCTCCTACTCCCTCCTTCTTCCCTCCCTCCTAACCCTTCCTCCCTCCTCCCTCCCCCCCTCTCCTCATCCTCCCTCATTCTTCCACCTCCCTCTTTCGTTTCTACTTCCTACTGTTTCCTTCTATTTTAGCTTTCTCGTTCTTTCTAACTTTCCCTCTTCCCTCATCCTTCTAATTCCTTTATCCCTTCTCCTTCATTCGTTTTCCTCTTTCTCCTTAATTTTCCTTTTATCTTCCTTCATTCGCTTTTCTCATTCTCCTTAATTCTTTCAAGCCATCCTCCTCTTCTCTTTGATTCCCTTTCCTCATCTTCTCCAATTCTCCTTCCTTCTCTCTTTTTCCCCTCTAATTTCCTTCCATTCTCCCACTTGTTTCCTCACCCCCTTCTCCTATCCTCTATTTTTTCTTCCTTCCTTCCTTCCTCCCCAATTATCCCTCTCCATTTTCCTTATTTCCTTCCTTCCCTCCTCCCTTACTCCAACCTAATTTTCTCTCTCCTAGCTCATCCTTTTTTCTTCTCCTTCTTTCCTTCCCTCCTCCCCTCCTCCCTCTCTCCCTCTCCCTCCTCCCCCCCTACTCCCTCCTCCCTCTCCCTCCTCCCTCTTCCTCCTCCTTCCCTCCTAACCTCTCCCCCTTCGTCTCTCCTTACCCCCTCCTCCCTCACTCACTCTTAACCCCTCCCTCTCCCTCCTCCCCCCCTACTCCCTCCTCCCTCTCCCTCCTCCCCCCCTACTCCCTCCTCCCTCTCCCTCCTCTCTCTTCCTCCTCCTTCCCTCCCCCTTCGTCTCTCCTAACCCCCTCCTCCCTCACTCCCTCTTAACCCCTCCCTTTCCCTCCCTCCTACCCCCTCCCCCTCTCTCCCTCCTAACCCCCTCCTCCCTCACTCCCTCTTAACCCCTCCCTTTCCCTCCCTCCTACCCCCTCCCCCTCTCTCCCTCCTAACCCCCTCCTCCCTCACTCCCTCCTAACACCCTCCTCCTTCCCTCCCTCCTACCCCCTCCCCCTCTCTCTCTCTCCTAACACCCTCCTCCTTCCCTCCCTCCTACCCCCTCCCCCTCTCTCTCTCTCCTAACCCCCCCCCCCCTCTCCCCCCTCCCCCCTCTCCGCCTCACTCTTACTCCATCGCTTCCATCGCCTCCCCCTCCCCCCCCCCCCCCCCCTACTACCACCCCCAGCTCCGTACTAAGAGGCAGCGAGAGGGCAGTGGTCACCGCCAGTTACAATTAGGGGAAGTTGAAGTCCTCTCTTCCTATCCCCTTCTTTATTTCGTCTTCTTGTTTTTCCTTTTTTCTTTTTCTTTTTTCTTAGTTTTAGCTTTGTTATTAACATTCTTTTTCTTCCTCCTTCCATTTTTTTTTTTTTTTTTTTTAC
>NC_061852.1:23128305-23133305 GCF_019202785.1 Penaeus chinensis | reverse complement strand
AAGCGAAATTCAATTAACGTATAGGGTCTGGGCAACGTTACACACACACACACACACCTCTCGTCTTTGTGGTAGCGTTATTATATAAGAGTGTAACCAGTGTTCCCGAGAAGTCAGAGAGGCCGATACCACACGCTCTCTCAACGGTTATTTCAGTATATGTTATTTAGTTATTTTCTTCATATTAAGTTCATCATCTGCCCTCGTAGCAAGGGATTTTTATTGGTAAGAGATTTGTTTAGGAATATATACACACTGGTATAAGTTATAATTATAAATGGAGTGCTATAGGTTCACGACATTCATGGTGCAAATTTCGCCATGGAAGTATGTGTTAGTTTCTCTCTCTCTATCTCTCTTTCTCTCTCTCTCTCTCTCTCTCTCTCTCTCTCTCTCTCTCTCTCTCTCTCTCTCTCTCTCTCTCTCTCTCTCTCTCTCTCTCTGAATTGAAAACCTAAGAAAATTTCTAGTTTTCCGTGAAAGTTTAAACTAGTGAGTCACTGAAGTTCTCTGAAATTTTCGTTATCTCTGGTTTCTTCATATCAAATAGACTGAAGCTGCACTACTACTACTACAAATACTAAATTATTGTTACTAGTAGCAATGCCTTCTATAACATGTCTTAGTTACTGGACTAAGAATTTTCAAACTCCTCCAGGTTTACTCACTAAAGTTTGGATTTGCTCTCTCTCTCTCTCTCTCTCTCTCTCTCTCTCTCTCTCTCTCTCTCTCTCTCTCTCTCTCTCTCTCTCTCTCTCTCTCTCTCTCTCACTCAGAACTGAAACACACAGGCTTGCTGTACTACTGTTTGATGGAATGGTAATCAAAGCTCAAGAATGTTATAGTAATGCTTTTGACAAAAACATACAGATTGTCATGGATATAGTTCTTACAGGGCAGTGGAAGCAACCATTGCATTGAAAATCCGACTTGGATATTAGAAATAAACCTCACAAATCAGGTATGTTGCGGTGACTACGGCCTATAACCAAACTACGAAAAGGAAGTACTGCACTTCTTTAGGATTCAGAGATGATTCTTTCAGCCAACCTGAGAATACTGACAGGTAAGTCACTGTGGTCATGATTTCCTCTTATTTTCATGATTACTTTATCTGGCGTAGAGTGGTAGAATTCGCTAACTTTAACCTATGGTTCATGATAGTAATGGCTCCTGTTTCTTTTCCCAACAACAACCGGATTCTTTATATTCCTCAGGACCTGAAATAAGCGAGGAATCACATCTTTGACAAGGGTTTGAAACCTTTCGATGGAGGTGTACTTTGGAAGCAAACTTTTCAAGACATTTCGAGTGGTTTTTGTGTGTTAATAGATCGGTTAACGACACGTTATTGTAAGTTGAATGATTTAATACTTGGCACTCCAGTACTACGACATGTAGGATTACGGCATGAAAAATGGAATGCATAATAACAAAATTATGAAAAAGATATATATTAAAAACATAACATAACATTTTTCATAAGCTCGGCCATTTCTTATAATTTCACACCGAACATTTTGCCCGCCTTCCTAACGCGTTTTACAAACACTCATATCCTGCATCCTTTGAAATTAGTCAAAGTTCTTGGGGGAGTTTAAATTACATTCCTGGCTAGACTCGTGTCTCTCCACCCGCACCTTACTGTATTCTCATACACAGGCGATCCGTATTTTATTACCCTTATGAACTTTTTTATTTCCCTCTCTACGACAATCGTTACTAGCTTTGCAACTAAATATTGTTGTAAAATTTACAGATAATGACAAAGAATATATATATATATGGAAAAAGTGGGCAGGGCTCAGCTCGGCAGTTACCAACTAGGATTTCCATCGAGACTAAGTGGCGCTCTGAGTTCGTCCAGTCTGTATGTATAGGAAGCCCCGCCCCTCCCAGGGTATGCTCATACGGCTGGCGGTGTCGTATCATAATCAAAGATTAATGAAGATATAAATATGTAATAGTATTTGCATATTCTTAGGGTCACAGCTTTCATTGCTTCATAACATCCATACACCTTTGGTTACATTGATATTAGCATATGAGACCGGAAATTTTAAATTTTAGTCAAATAACCATATATTTTTTTATTGAAATATGGGTAGCCGCTAACTTGCAGATAGATCTGTATGACATTTGCGAAAACCAGTAACAAAATTATTTAAGTAATAGCACTCAATTTTCTCCAAGTTTACATTTTCGTCTCTTTATAATTACGTTTCTCATGTACCAATAATGACATTAATACCGACACGTGATCGGAAAATTAGAATTAGTGTCCCGCGTATCATTGTTCGTGATCATGGGGTGGGCAGGGAATATATAGCCTGTTCAGTTGCATTTTTTTTCTTTTCCTCTTTTCAAAGAAAACTACCATGGCTCTACCTCTATTTTTTTATTCATTTTTGTAGAATAAGATTATGATAAAGTTAATTACGATTTAGATTATTATTATGATTATTACTATTAGTATTGATATTGATACTAATATTCCTATTATTGTTGTTAATATCGTTTTGTAATTGTTAGTTATTGTTATTGTTTGATTGTTTTATAAATATTACTATTATTATCATCGTTATTATCTTTATTTTTATTAGATGGGGATTATGATAATTCTACTGATGATAATAACTATAATGATAATGATAATATGATAATAATGATGATGATGATAATGATAATGATAATGATAATGATAATGATAATGATAATGATTGATGATGATAATGATGATAATGATTGATGATGATGATAATCAAAATAATGATACTAATAAATAAATAATAGTGATAATGATAGTGGCATTTCCCTTCAGCATTATCTTTTGATCAGATTTCAAAGGGGTCGCACCACCAGAGGGAACCAAACAAACAAAACCCTTCAAAAGAAGCCGTTGCAATAGTATTTGCAACACAGGATTGCACAGTACAGTAATATGCCACTGGCACTGATAACCCAGGTATGTAACATGATGTGGAATAAAAGGGGGAAATTCAAGTTTGTTTTTCTGTTTGAATTCGTCAAAATCAAAAGGATTTACACACACACACACAATCACGCACACACACACATACACACAAACACACACACAGACACACACATACACAAACACACAAACACACACACACACACACACACACGCACACGCAAACACACACACACACGCACACATACCTACACACACACACACACACACACACACACACACACACACACATACACACACACACACACACACAAATACATATACACACATATATGAGTAAGTGAATATGGAACACGCACAGGAATATTTGGAAAAATTAATATCGCCCATATTCTAAAAAGTCACCCAAAAATGTATAAGTTTTGCAGAATAAAATGAATCAATAAGGTTTTGAATGTGACCACGCACCCTACCGCATTAGTCCATCATATGCTGTCGCTATCTCATGTTTTGAGGGTAAAATAATGGTTATTATTAACCATTATTTCATCATCAAAATACATATATGACGTAATGACTGCCATTTCAGAAGGGCATATTAGTGTGGTTCTCTGTGGTTCATGTGGTATTTGATTCAGTATTCAAAGACCAAATGATATATTGCAAACCCAACTGCCTCGGGATTTTGTGTTATCAGATTATTGCTGTCCTTGATCCATGCGAGGTCAGAATTGCATACGAGACATGGCAACAAAATGGAATATTCGTTTTTTTTTTTTCTTCCTTTTTTTCTTTATTTATTTATATTTTCTTCTATTTCTGTTTTTTTTTTTTTTTTTTTTTTTGCGTATCTGTCGATTTGCATTTTCTTTTCTTGTTTCTGGAATTATTTATAACAAAAAAAATGAAAATATCAGCTTTTACTTACGTCGTCGATCTACCAGGAGGCAACACATCACTTTTAACAACTAGCAGTGGTATCAGTGAGAATTCATAACTTCTTTAAACCTGTAAGTCACGTGTTTCGATAAAATTTCCATCAATAATTGACCTGTTTCGATAAAATTTGCATCAGTAATTGGTGTGTTTCGATTAAATGTTCACCAGAATTAAACGTAATGTGTAGTTATTCATTATGTATACCCTTCTTATACATTTTTCCTACATTTGTCACACGGAACTCCAAACAGTAACTCCCAACAGCTAAAAAGAGAGGAAATTCGGTCCATAGGCTAACAAGCGATATTGTTCTTTCCATCAAAGGCCAAATCCACGTGGAAAAAAAATCTTTTCAGGAAGCTCATTACCCATGGAGTGAGAACTAATTATTAGCACGCTAAAGACTAAGAAACTAAAAGTGCTTTGAATTCTGAAGGATTGGAGATCTAAAAAAAAGAAAAAAGAAAAAAGGAAAAAAAAAAATCCGGATCAGTGAGTTCCCTAAGCCGACCTAATCAAGTCCTTCTCACACAGGGGAATTGAACAATTTCATTTTCCAATTCTCTGAATTTAATAACTGATTAATCTGCCAGGTAATAAAGCCATATGTTTGGAGAGATTTAGAACGCGATTAATAGGCCTTTCGAACTATAACTATAAGTGGAGTAACTACGTAAAGTCAAGGTGTACAGTACAGAGAGAATTAACTTTCCTAGCTTTTCCATTAAAAGTTTAGCAACTCGAAATTACAGTTATTATATTAGCTGCCGGGAAAGTGCAGCCTTGCTTGGGTTAGAATGCTGGTCCATGCTCTACAGAACTGGCTTTTCTTTACAGCCAATAATGATGAATAATTATTATAATGATAATGATAATGATGATTATAATAATGGTAATGATAATGATGATAATAACAACACTGATAATAATAATAATAAAATCAACAATAGAAAACAGACAAACAGAATCGGCCACTTTCACCATCCCCTCCCCAACCCTTCCTCTCCCCTCCCCTTTCCTCGTACCCCTCCCTCTACTTCCCTTCCCTTCCCTTCTTCTCTTTCCCTTCCCCTCCCCTCCTTCCCCAACCTCTCCCTTTCCCTCCCCTCTCCTTCCCTCCCTTTCCCTT
>NC_061852.1:23113305-23115805 GCF_019202785.1 Penaeus chinensis | reverse complement strand
TCTCTCTCTCTCTCTCTCTCTCTCCATTTATTCAAATTATTTAGACTGAGGTTTGTGCTCTCTGAGTGTTCTTAAGTTCCTTATATTTTGTCTGAAAACACAAAGTTTCAAGCACAGAATAAATGAAAGATAAAGGATTTTCATCGCATATAAGTACACAGACATATCCAACTGATCCCAAATGCGAGGGGAAGATTTAATTTAAAAATGCATTTCAAATAGATGAGAAATATCATCACTTCTCGAACTGTGCATCTGTAAATTGATTGTTTTAAGCTTTTCTACCAAAGATAAAGAAAAAGAAGAAAACAATTACCTTTCCTTGAAAATCCCTTCATATAATATATAAATTGGTATATATATATATACATACTAGAATACCACATTTTATAAAAAAAAAAAAAAAAAAAAAAAAAATCTATCAACTAAACATCGAAAACAAATTTTACAATTACAATACGCAGCGAAAAAACAAAATCATAAACTCCTACATCATATAACCTACAACAACAACAACAAAAATACTCACGGTTGTAGATATTGGAGAGGAGAGTCGCCGGAAGACAAAAGACGATCACGAGCACGTCCGCCACAGCCAAGTTCACGATGAAGAAATTGGTGACTGTGCGCATGCGTGGAGTCCTGCGTGGGGGGTGGGGGGGGGAGACGAAAGATGGAAGGAGATTAGTGAGAGGTATGGATGCTGTGTTTTTATTTATATATATATTTCATTTATTCATTATTTTGGGGAGGTGTATGTGTGAGATATGTGTGTTATGTGTGTGTCTATTGCTTGCGTGTATGTGTGTCTTTCTTTTTTCTCTCTCTATGTGTGTGCATATATATATATGTGTGTGTATATATGTGTGTATATATACATATATATATATATATATATATATATATATATATATATATACATACATATATATATAGATATATAAAGATAGATATATATATATATATATATATATATATATAAATCTATATATATATATATATACACACACACATACATACATATATATACATATATGTATGTATGTAAACACACACACACACACACACACACACACACACACACACACACACACACACACACACACACACACACACACACACTCATACACACACAAACATACACATACACACATACACATACACACATACACACACACACACACACACATGTGTATGTGTCTGTGTGTATGTATATATATATATATATATATATATATATATATGCATATATGTATAGATATTCATATATACACACACACACACACATATACGTATATATATTTATATATATATATATATATATATATATATATATATATATATATGTGTGTGTGTGTGTGTGTGTGTGTGTGTGTGTGTGTGTGTGTGCACGAACCCACATACAACCATACGCCCACACCTCACATAACCGCCCCCCCCCCCCGCCCCCCCTTGCCCTGGACGCCCAACACAGGCCGCGCCATTCCCTCGTCCCGCCGCTTCCTCCTTCCCTCTGCAGCGTCGGAGGATCTTGGTTGTATCCTTCGACCGATAGGATTGGCTTGTCTTCCTTTCCTTTGGTCATAATTCTGGTGGTTTTGCTTGTGCGTTTGTTTCGAGTTTGTTTGGTTTCCTTTGTCTGTTTGTTTGTTTATGTGTTGATATGTTTGTTTATGCTTGATTATCTGTTTGTCTGTTTAACTCTCTCTGTCCCTCTTTCTCTCTCTTTATTTTTTTTTCTACTCTCCCTTTTCGTGTATGTAGAATTCACTGAGCTGTTTTTTTTTTTCCCTTGCTCATTTTCTCTCTTCCTCTTTCTCTTTCTCTCTTCTCTCTCTCTGTTCCTCTTTCTCTCTCTTTATTTTTTTTCTCTACTCTCCCTTTTCGTGTATGTAGAATTCACTGAGCTGGTTTTTGTTTTCCCTTGCTCATTTTCTCTCTTCCTCTTTCTCTTTTTCTCTTCTCTCTCTCTGTCTTTCTCTCTCTCACTCTCTCTCTCTCTCTCTCTCTCTCTCTCTCTCTCTCTCTCTCTCTCTCTCTCTCTCTCTCTCTCTCTCTCTCTCTCTCTCTCTCTCTCTCTCGCTGTCTCTCTCTCTCTCTCTCTCTCTCTCTCTCTCTCTCTCTCTCTCTCTCTCTCTCTCTCTCTCTCTCTCTCTCTCTCTCTCTCTCTCTCTCTCTCTCTCTCTCTCTCTCTCTCTCTCTCTCTCTCTCTCTCTCTCTCTCTCTCTCTCTCTCTCTCTCTCTCTCTCTCTCTCTCTCTCTCTCTCTCTCTCTCTCTCTCTCTCTCTCTCTCTCTCTCTTTTCTCTTCTCTTCTCTCGCTCTCTTTTCTCTCTCTCTTCTCTCTCTCTTCTCTTCCCTCCCTCTCTTCTCTTTCCTACCTCTCTTCACTTTCCCCCCACTCTTCTCTTTCCTCTCCCCCTCTCTCTTTCTCTTCTTCTCTCTCCCTCACCCATTCCCTTTACGAGTGTAGACTTCGCTTATCCGATTATATGAGGTTTA
>NC_061852.1:23000805-23005805 GCF_019202785.1 Penaeus chinensis | reverse complement strand
AAGAGAAATGAAAATGTATTCATAATCATTTTTGAAAGAAAGAGACAAGTTGTGTTTGTACTAGCACTCAAAAAGCAAAAAGAAGAAAAAAGTGTGCGCCAGTGGTTGAAAAGTAAAAAGAAGGAAAGAAAATGCATGTTTTCTTGGTGCATCTGTTTGTGTGTCCTTGTTTGACTGTGATCCGTGTTAGAATTAGTACCTGTTCATAAAAAAAAAGTAAAAAGAAAAGACTGGTTTGCAACAGAATCCAAAGCCTTCCAGGTGTAAGAAATACAGCTCTGAAATGGCACAAGATCAGAAGTGATGAGAATCCATTCATAGTTTACAAGTTTGGACACAGATTTCCCCAAAATTAGGATTGTGAAAAAAAAAGAAAAAAAAAAAGCCACAAGAAAGGATGGAAATAATGGAAGTATGTCCATATTAATAACAAGAGTTTTCTAATGACTGTAAAAATAGATAGAAACCAAGAGGGAGATCATGGCAATCATAACTTTTAAACACAGATCATTTCCAAAATATAACACATATTTCACTGTGGTACATTTATATTAATGTCAAATATATATAATGGTTAATACATTTTTTTTTAATTAGTATTACCATTATCATTACTGCCTGAATATCATCTTCCACAAAACAGAATACCTATCAGGACAAACCACAGTTAAGAAGCCAAGACGTATATCAGTAATACTTACAGTTCTTTTAAATGAGTTATATATATATGTAGGATGCAACTGATATTAAATTCATAAATTAAATATACATATACTATTTATATTGTCATGATCCAAAGCTTAATCACTACAAGCAAGTATCTTTTTTGTTTGTTTGTTCTCTAGTCTCTGATGTTTAGGGTGGAAAGTACCACCAATACTTTGATTTTCAAAGTTAGCTCAACTTAACTGGTCTGCATACCACAGATTGCTGCTTATTGCAAAAGCTAAGAGAATAGCTCTGGTGGTTTTAGTCAAAAGGAAATTATAATGAAAAGTACCCCTACCTGATGCTATCTGTATTTGTTTGCAGTTCTGAGAGTACTGCTATCAATGAACTTTGTGTCAAGTTTTTTTCCTTACCACTTTGGATAAGCCTCGCCTTCCAGTATATACATTGGTAAGTGATGGCCAATTTTCAAGTATCAAAGTACTGGCAGTACTTCCCACCCCTGCAAATGTCTGATAAAATCATAAATCTGGAAAGAGGGGACTGCACAGACACAACTTCACTGTGAAAATTCAAGTGTAGTGCTGATAAGAAAGTGTTCTCAAGCATTTTATTTATTGTTATAAATGTCTGCACAAGTATGCAAATAAATGAGCACATAAACTCCATATTTCTGTGCAAGTATTGCTTGCATTATGTCTAATGTATAATGTCAGTTTAGTGTTAGTAGGTGACAATAAAATTAAAATTAGATGTTTTTATGTATGTTTGTGTTTAGCTGCAGTTAATTTACTTTTGCAAAAATCATGTGTACAAAATACAGTTAACATGTACACTAATACATGGATCAATTTCATTTGCATCACTGCAAATGAAATCTCACCCTTAAAGCCTGTCCACTAGTGTGGGTATGACTGGTAGACAACAGAGGGTACCATCAAAAGTGAGAAAACAACAGGAATACTAATTGTTTACCAAGGTATTTGCCTGCCTTGTTACATCAGCTCTACTTGTACCCACCCTTGTACCAATCATGCCTGCTTCTGTGGATCTGCCTTAGTCAAAATGCTTCTATAAATTGAAAAATGTGTCACAGAAAAATATAATTGTTGTCTAACCAAAGATAGGAAAGCAAATCTTGTTGTACAGCAATCTCCACTCGACTCAAATATAGAAGATAAAAGGTTAAAGGGTAGGAATATGAAGTTATATGAAAAGCCATAACACAATTACTTTCCAAAGCAAATGAAACCTCCGAAGTATTCAGACTGGCTTGTTGGACAGGTTTCTCATATTCCTAACACTCCTATCTAAATTCAAGTGGCCAATCACTGAGCAAGTGTTAACATATGAATGGTAAGAAGTTAACCCAGTGCTGCCGGAAAATGTACTGTTCACTTTAGCTTTCTTTTGTTAAATGTCTACTAATAGAAGGCTCCTCAAGTTCTTAGCCACCAAGGAGTCAATTAGCAGACCTCATGACCTCATCTGCTTTCACATTTCCTTGAGTTTTTTTGTTCTTTTTCCTACTAATATCATTAACATTGAAGCTGTTATTTTTATTATGGACATTATAATTATTTTTACATAAACATTACTAACAATGTAAGACAAAGGAAAATATTTTTGAAATCAGGGAAAAGGGTAAACAGGTGAGATGAGCAGTACTAATAATTGACTCCTTTGTCACTAAGTACTTGTGGAGTCATCTATGTATAAAGACAATTAATAAACCAAACTCACACTGGGTATGTATATGCCATCCCTGGCAACGGTGAGTTCAACACTGATATAGGGGGGAAGGAGTGGAAAAAATACTGGTGCAATGTCATCTTACACAAATACAAATAACAATATGCAATTCAGTATCCTCTTAATATTTATCCTTTTTTGTCCCTTTCTTCTATGCTACAGAGTGAAATTAAAAGAAAAAAACTGCCTTGTCAAGGAATGTATTGCTCCTAATTGCTTTTGGTATCATCTCACAGAAAAAATATAATAATAATAATAATAATAATAAAATTAAAATATAAGAAAATAGACAGAAGCTCTGAGCCTCACATATCATGAGAAAAATTCTTTACCAAGAATTAATCCAACATGCCATACAAGGTCTTTACTACATGCAGTTATTTGTAAGAGACATGCTATTTAACACAAACTTTTTGCATTTGGATAGGCAGACATCTACACTCTTACACAAAAGTCCACTCTCCTTCATTGAATAGTTATTTTATTACACGTGAATAAGCAATATGACATGATAAAAAAGTAAATTACATAACAAGGTTATGTCTCTTCTGTATGTGAGTAACATGCAGGTCTGGACAGACGTGTATGTAATTGAGAAAGTATGTACAAGTGTATATGTATACATGTATGCACAGTATGCTCATATTTATAAATATATTTGTAGGCTTACAATTTTATAAAAAAAAAAAAAACTCCTGGGAAGGTTTACCAAGATGTTTTCACCTTCCACATTTTACTCAAAAAACATTGCTAATAGAATTCTTAGACACAAAGTAATTATAATATATATGTACAACTCAAAACGACACTCTCTTTGCAAAGACTTCCAGCAAAAGCAATTGAATAGTCTTTAAATTTCCCAACTAATATATGATGAGGTTTACTTCTTCATCAAAAATAAAGACAGATCAATAACAAGGTTCCATAAGACTCACAAGTTTTTTTTTTTACGAAACAAGATTAAACTGATATTTTCATCTTCAAAATGGAAGTAAAACAGGCTTCCTAATCTTTTAAAGACTTAAGCACTTGCCTGTTTGGATCATAAGAATTAACAAAAGGAGATAGCTTGTATTCAGATACTTATTTACCACAGATATGTACTGTCCTTTTACATTGCCATAAAAAAAAAAAAAAACACAAATAATCACCCTCAAAAATCATAAAATAAAATTGAGGTTGCCACTTTTAAAAGTATAGGTAGGTACTTTACATGAAAATAACTACAAAAAAACTTACAACACCTTTTAACATGAATAGGAACAAACAAATTACATTACCATTTCTTTAGAGCTCCAAGTCAAAATCATCAGAACATGACAAAAGCTTTCAGCCCTTGCACCTTTTATCTTTACAGAAATTTGTAAACCAAAGAGAAAAAAAGGAAAATCTCATATAAACACCTGCCATCATGACCCTTAAAAACCTACTTGTTAATGAAGAACTTGCACATCAACTCATGAGACGGCAAATCCTCAAATCATGAAAACATGATGATATCAAACAACGTAACTGGAATGACTACATAATATACGAAAATATGATTTCTATGTAAGCAAATAAAATTTAAGGTTGGACATGTCAAGCTTAGCTGTTTGGCTAATGCAATATGTTCTGCTTATCAATATAGGATCATATTGAAAAAAAAAAATAATAATAAAAACAAAAAAAAAAAATATAATAATAACCATAATAACCATAATTACAATATGAAAGAAATCAATATTCCAGTCAGTAAGAACAACTCTAGCAGGTTGACGAGCTACAAAGAGAAAGCAAAACATGTAATAGAAGAGCCAAGAAACAAGATAAAAAGAAAAACACAAGTGAGAGATTCAGGGCGAAAATGAGAAGGAAAAAGAGATATAGGGAGAGACTGGGAAGGTCACAAAAAGGGACAGCGAAAGAGAAGACTATACGAGACTAGGAAAAGAGCAAATAAATAGAAACAGAGCTTCACTGCTAGAGATGAAGGAAAGAGAAGTGTGGCAGTTAAATCATTCTTAACCAAATAGGTGTTGAAATTAGTAATGGACTTTGGCCTCTTCTTTTCTTTTCTTTTTTTTCCCTTTTTTTTTCTTTGTCTCTACTGACTGCACACATTGATTTGTATAACATCAGAAATATCTTCCAGATATGCCCAACATAATGAAAAAGACACAGAAGAACACGATAAGGAATATTACTATACACTTATTAAACATCTGATTATACATGGCCCTCTCATTGGGGAAATCACCTGACTATACTAAGAAAATATATATATTTAGCAGGGAAAAAATGTAATATCTTTGTTGTTTCGCTGCTCTCAAGATAAACTGCATAATCTTCCCATCATTCATTAAAAATCACTAAAGATCTACGACAAACAGATAAATATATCCTGCATGATGCTGCCAGTATGATGGAGCTACATTATGGTAAATGATGATGCTTCTTACTCCTCTCTCTCTCTTCCCCATCAGATCTCTTCACAAATGCTTAAACTGCACTACTCAAATCTCTTGGATGTAAAGCAATTGTTGGTTTTCCATATTTTTTTTAATCAATTTTTTTGCTTTTTTATCTTCTTTTCTAGG
>NC_061852.1:22973305-22985805 GCF_019202785.1 Penaeus chinensis | reverse complement strand
GTAATTGTATCAGTGGTAACTTAGAACAAGTGTAGTCATCTATCTGTAATAACAATTAAAAAAGTAAACACACAGTGGGCATGGCATATACATACATGCCATGCCCAGTGGCTTTGGGTTAATAGTAATACTAATATCTCTTTTTTTAAAAATTCAAGGAATAGGGAAAACAGGGGAGATCAAGAAGGCTCAATAATGGAGTCCTTAATTATCAACCAAATCACTACGGATTTCTGTACTGTCAACTAAAGTTTTTTTGTAAATTTTGTAACATACAGATAACTCCCATGTGCTCAGCCAGCAAGGAGTTTATCAATAGCCCCTAGTGACCGGTCCTGATTTCCCCATTTCTTGAAATTGCGGGAAAATGTGTTTTTCTTGCTAAGACTATTAATATTGATACCGTTATTATCGTGATTATTAAAGTGTTATTAAAATCTTGATAACATTAAAGACAATGAAATAATACAAAAGAAACTTTCCAAAAAAAAAAAAAAAAAAATTTCCTTAAAAACTCAAAGGGAGGTGAAATCAGATGAGGTCTACTAACTGACTCCTCCTTGGCTAAACAATTGTGGAGCTGTCTATGAGTAGACTTTTTGCAAAAGACAACAGCAGCAGCAATGGGTTAATAAACTAAAATAACAGTGGACGAGGAATGTATAAATGCCATCCCATCATCAACAGGTTAATGACTGAACCATTGTAAACATGAATATGTATACTATACTATATGTTACTCATCCACCCTTACATCAGATAGTCAGGTCTTCATTTAAGTCTGTTATTGTTGCTGTTTGTTTTCTCTTCTTCTATCCTATAATGTTCTTATTATTCTTTTCTCATGCCCTCCAAAGACTTGCTCATTTATTACAATTGGGCCAAAACTTCTCAAGATCTGGATAGTTGCCTAGTTCCCCTGACAACATGCCTGGTCAAAAGGGCAATAATCCTCTGGTCCCAGAGTTAGCTAAAGCTAGTGGAACCCTGGCTCTGGCATCCTCTTCTACAGAGAGCTTTCATTCATATTGCCCATTCACCTGAAACTTGCTGAATCTATAATAGAAAGCTTACAATATTAAAGTTAAGTTGATTTGACAGAACAAATTCTCTTGAACACTGGATGTTTGTTAATCAATTTGTGAATGGGATGCTGTGACTGAACTAGAATATCTAATACTGTTTGCCATCACTCTTCTGGCCCAAGGCCCTTCTCCTTGAACTACCCTCCCCTCTCCCTCCCCTCCCCCTCCCCTTCTAGCTTGGGTGAGGTTTTTGCATTGATTAAGTGTTTTATTACATTAAATAACCAGCAAATGACATACATCCTGGTAGGCTAAAACATTAAAGACCAAATATGGAAATTCATGGCTAAGTGGCAACATGAACTAAGGAAATGCAGGACTAAGTAGTGCAGTGTTTTGGGATTAAGTCCATCCCAACAACTGTGTACTGCACAACCTCCACAACTTCAGTGCTTTGGAAAAGGCTAAGTAATTTCCATCACATATATATGGCAAGAGTGATAATACAATTCCTCCAGAAATGACTAACCTTTCCATCCTTCCCTCCCTGCATCACGCTCCAAAAGTAATATTTCAATACATTCTCTGTAACCTTTTGAAAATACTGCAACTCCCTGCCAGCTGTTGAAATTAGGGATGTATTATTGTTGCCTTTCATTAGGATTATCAAAACAGTGCATCTTTTCCTCTTAACTCGCATAACTTCCCATTTGGGAAAACATGTATTTGGGATGCAATATAAAAGGCGGTGAAAAGACCCTGCACTCACTATACAGTATTTGTTTTCTTAGTAAAGGAGATTCTCATATCCTATCTTCCAAACCTTGGGTTGAGTTGTGTTTATTTCACATCTTTTTTCACTATGACGGTTGAGACAAGCATGTATTGGAATATCTTTCATGTGCATTTTTTTTCTTTCTTTCTTGTGTCTGACTATATATTCAATGTGGATATGTTAAGTAGCACTGTTCAGGTAAAAAGGTTACAACAGGTCGCATATTTGCATATAACTGTTAAGGCATTATTTTTGAAAATTCAATAAGCAAAGGAGGCAAGTCTGACAAAAATAATTCAAACAGGAACAGTACAAGGTAACACTGTATGACTTATAGTGCATCCAGTATCAGGACAAGAAAAACTATCAATTCATCCCAAGCTCTGCAATACTCTTATTTACCAAGTCTCTTTGGTCTAAACATTTATAACCAGGCCTTTACATATTATTTGTACTTTAATAAGGTAAAAATAACATACTTTATTTTTTTATTATTGAAATTTGCTGTCTATAAGACTCCTTCATCTATATACAAAAGAGACATGGCAAACTGGAGTACGACAGCATACACTATTTTTCATTGATCTTGCCAGATCATTGCGGCCTTTGTGACTTCACCACTACATCAGAGAGACAATAATCACTCTAGATATTCATGTGGCAATATAATGTGTGACACACTAATTGCAATACACATTACTGAAAGATGTTTGTGACTGTGCCAGACAATATTCATGTGCATATATTACAAAGGTGGTTAGTTTCCCTTTTACTAAAAGTTTAATGGTAAGGAGGCCATGGGAATTACTGGATCACAATGTCTGTTAAGGAATAAATAAGTTTCTCATGTTACCATGAAGGCAATGTATTGTGCTCTTGCTCTATATTTGTGGTGTTTCAGTTCACTATTCTTACTCAAGCCGAAAATTCCTGTTGTCCTCCATTTCCTTCCTAACTATCATAACATAGACTGTCACTCATGCACGGCAGGTGACCCAAGAAATGTCTCAAATAATCGAGCCAAATGTCAGAGCGAGAAAAGGGGGTGGAGATACAACAGACCTAACCAGTCGGCGACGGAAGTCCCTAATTACAGCCTGACTAGGACCTAATTCGATTCTACACAGGTCTTGCGTCGCCCTTAATCCGTTAGATCAAGTATCCCCCCCTTTCGCGGCGGAAAAAGGGCAAATTTCTTACCATTTTGCCAGAGTAATGTCTCTTCCAACAAGGGTTCAGCAATCATATGAGAGTATAGACGTAGGAATCTGTTGATGTGTGTGTCTCCGCCTCCCAGTGAGATTTGATCCCAATCCGGGTCGCCAGTTACTTTATACTCTCTGCTTAAAGAAAATCCAATTCCTTATTAAGCACCAACAACATTCCAAATGGCAAATATGACGAGATATTCCAGTTATATTATATTTTTCTCGATAATATCCTCCTTGACAAATATATTCAGCTTATTTATTCACCTCTGGTCCTTTAAGATAAGTCAAATGCCAGTGCAAAAGGGATCAAGACCAAAATTAAGGGAGGAATGAGTGTAAACATTGACGTTCATGTTCGGATGAAAAAATAATATATCGAAATTGTAGTATCCATAAATATACGCTATAATAATCCTGTTATGCATGATAATTATTTTAGAACAATTTGCTACTATAAATAACTTGTTTCTTCATTATATAAAGTAAATATTATAATGTTTCGCTCACGGTTGAGATACAAACGTTACCAAGCGGCTTCCACGTTCTTTCAGAAAAGTGTAAGTGTATTCCAGCGATTTTTTTAGAAATTGAATGTAATTATCACCATTTAGTACCTTTGGAAGCTATGAATGGCCGATATAGTCACTTGGTCGACGTTTAAATGCAAAAGTGATCGTTAATTATAGTGAAAAGCCCATTTTTAAGAATACTTTTTTTGAATCTACTCCCAAACGTTTGGGCTTCACGAAAAAAAATTGGTGACTTCTTCTAAGTAGTTGATTAAGAGCAAAGATGTTAAAGTTAAATGAATAACCACTCCAGCCACTCTGTACTGATTCGTGTTAAATGTCAACCTCTACCAGCATACAGTGTAAATGCTCGTTGACAGAAAGCGGGTTTACTCCTCTGCTCCTTTCGTGTTTCCTGTGGCCAATTGTTTGCAATGTGCCGGCACTTCCCCGAGATTTAAGTCCCCGGGTATATTTTCACAATGACCTCACCAAAGACAGGAAATATCTAAGGATATTGCACAGAAACTACATTCACTGATGTGCAAGATAATTACCGCTGGCAGGGAATACCATCCGAAATTAACTTGCTAAATTGCAATATAATACCGAGTTCAAGGTCCAGGGACTGAACTTTGAGTTAGGGAAATACAGCTACAAGGTAGGGGTCATGGGGTAAAGCCTTCAGATTAGGAAGTTTTATTTTATTCATATAGCAAAGTTTCTGGATTCCCTGGAGTACCCCCAGGCTTCTTCGGTAAATATTGAAGCGACGTCTAACATGTTTTTCTAATTGAAGGAGTTATATTTGCAGTAACGTATTGATATGTCTCTTTGCTAGTTTTATGGGAGTTCTGGTTGTGCATGTGCAGTGTGGAGTTTTCACTCTACACAGCAGGATAGAGCGTATGAGTGACATCCGGCAGTACCCAATGCCGAGTCTGTCCGATGTTCTCTCCTGCCTGAATATGTAGAGGATTCTTTGTTTTCATAGTCATTTTAAATCCCCTTTCATGGAGGAGGCTCCCCCCCCCCTTCTCTCTCTCTCTCTCTCTCTCTCTCTCTCTCTCTCTCTCTCTCTCTCTCTCTCTCTCTCTCTCTCTCTCTCTCTGATCTTCAAAATCTTCCTCTTGTATATTCTGGCAGGATATACCTCGGTCAAATAGCAGGATCCTCATCATTGCTGTTGGAGAGAATTGAGACCACTATCTGCCACTCTTTGTTTTTTGCCATGATATATTCCAAATTAGTACAAAACAGTTTTTCTAGTGGCGTATAAACCACATGCCACTAGGGAAAGTGAATAAAAAATGGGGAAAATTCTGTGCTCATTTTTTATATTTTTGTGAAATGTCTCTGCACACAGATGGCACTGCTAGTGCTCAGCCACAAAGGAGTCAATTAATAGACCTTGTGACCTTACCATATTTCACCTTTCCTTGAATTGGCAGGATCCCCCCCCCCCCCCTCCCAGTGCTGTGAATATCTATGGTATTATTTTTATTTTAAACATTATAATTACTATAATGTTATAAACATTAGTAAGCAAAATAAGATAACATAAATTATTTTTGTAAATCAAGGAAAAGGGTAAATGAGAGAGACAGGTGTAGCCATGTGTAAAAACAATTAAACAAGTAAACCAACAGTGGACATGGCATGTACTTACATGACATGCCCATCGGCATTGGGTTAACAGCACAGCCATAATGAAACTGATATGAATTTCAACTGACTTCCCTTATTATATATGATATATTTAATATATAATGTGTATATATATAATTGTGTGTGTGTGTGTGTTTCTCTCTCTCTCTTTCTCTTTCTCTCTTTCTCTCTTTCTCTCTTTCTCTCTTTTAATTTGTTAAGGTGAAAAGTCGAGGTAGGGGTGGGGGTCTACTGGAATGGACTTGTTTAATAGCACACTTTTCTTTATTGTTTAAAGATTTGATGTATTATATTACTTTTTGTTTCATTTCAGACAAGGAGATCACAGTCATGTTAGATATACGGCCAAACCACACCATTTACGTCAACAACCTCAATGAAAAGGTTAAAAAGGAAGGTAAGTGACTTTTTCTTTCTCCCTCTGTTTAGTATTTTTTTTTTATGACTGAAGTTGTACAATTTCTTGACATGTTTATTTGTCTGTCATATTTTTTTTCTATCTTTCTTGATAGTTGTGTTAAGTTATTAATTGATGCTACTTTTTCATTCTTTCAGAACTCAAAAGATCACTCTATGCAATATTCTCACAGTTTGGGCAAATTCTAGACATTGTTGCCTTAAAAACATTGAAAATGCGCGGCCAAGCTTTTGTCATCTTTAAAGAAATCCAGAGTGCTACAAATGCAATGAGAGCCATGCAGGGATTCCCTTTCTATGATAAGCCAATGGTAAGAGTATATGTAATGGAGCATTGCCAGTGAGCCAATAACATTTCATGTAGAAATTTTGATACTGTATGAAGAGGTTTTATTTACATTAATATTTTTTATGATTTCATGTGGTTGATTCAGGGTGTATATATTTATATTGATTATTACCTAGAGGTACTCATCTTTCAGTCTCTTTCTGGTTTTGAATAATATTTTGTACACTTCAATATGAATAATGAAAGCATTAGTTTCCTCCCAGCCCCCAAATTGAACAACTGTCAAATATAGAGCAGAGTGTTACACTGTGATATTTTTAGTCCTGTCACTCATATTATACTGATACTGTTTCTCCAATCCTCACCATGTGTAAGATTAAATGAAAAAAATACTTAAATTACCACTGCCTTCCACTACGATCCCACAATAGATTGTCTATGTTTCCCATGACTGATACAGACTAACTGAGGCCTTCCCAGGGCAGATTCAGTCAACTGTTCATCCCAGACACTCCTACTGTGTGATCCAGTTGCCATTTGTGGGGTTAGAGATATTACTTTTGGTTATAGCCTTTTACATATTGTGGTCAGTTTTCTTTTAGCTTTTATTATTAAATTGATTTTCTCCTGACAATTTTCAGAAAATTGCATATTCAAAGACAGATTCAGATTTGATTGCAAAACAGAAAGGTACATACAAAGAGCGTGGAAGCAAGCGCAAGGAGGAAGACAAGAAAAAGAAGAAGGGGAAAGAAGCAAAGGGAGCGACTACAGTGCCTGCTGGGGCAGCTGCTGCCGGTTAGTAAAGATAAAAGATTTAAAATGCATTTGTTTATATCTTAGTAGATCTATTTTATGATGATACCATCCTTGCACTCGTAGACTGGCAGGTGTTCCTTGGAACCCTGAGAGCTGCTGACACTTGTGGCTCCTCAGTGGCGTGTGGCTTACTGAGGCTGATTGTTGTACTGTGCTATGTATGTAAGTATTTTGCTTGTTCAAAGTCTGACATGGTTTGTGATTTTCAGCCAAAGCAGGAGCAGGGGCAGGTGTGGTGCCACCAAGACCAGGCCTCTTCAACCAGCCTCCTCCTGTTCATGGTGCAGGTGGCATAGGTGTGCCAGAACAGCCTCCTAACCAAATCCTCTTCCTCACCAACCTTCCAGATGAAACCTCAGAAATGATGTTGTCTATGCTCTTTACCCAGTAAGTTTAGATTTCTCTTTCTAATGTTTTCTTTTTTTTCTACCATTTTCCATATTTGAGACTTTGTATATGTATAAAATTTTGAAACACTTAATAATAGGAAAATAGATATAGATTATATTTTCATGTGATTCATAAAAATAATGAAGGTAAAGGAAGGATTAGTAACTTCAAGTCATTAACTTTAATCTTCACCTTCCCAGATTCCCTGGTTTCAAGGAAGTACGACTTGTACCCGGACGCCATGACATTGCCTTCGTGGAGTTTGAGAATGAAATGCAGTCTGCAGCTGCTAAGGATGCGCTACAGGGCTTCAAAATTACACCCACGCATGCTATGAAAATTGCATTTGCAAAGAAGTAAAAAGATCATTTCCAACTCTCATTATAGATAAACTTCACAAGTTAGATAAATATAATTCCACTTTTTTTTTCTTCTTTTTTTTCCCACCTTTTTTGGGGGGAAGGGCAAAGGGGCTACAAACTATTTCATACCTGATTAAGGATGCTATTAAGAAGCATTGTTTTAATGCCAATAATTGTATCTGATTTGCATCCTTGCTGTCCGAGAGTAAACAAAGATGTTTGTGAAAATGTAAGTATTCAACAGTTACTTGTACACTTTTCTTTGTTTAATCCTTTCCTTGTTGGAGGGGAACATTGAGTCTGTCTGTATTTTTTACATTTTTCTTTTAGAAAGATTGTCAAATTGACTCGTATGTCTTTTGTATGTAATCAGAAGCAGTCAATGGATATAAAATAAATTATAAATAGACAAGTTCTTTGTTTTTATAACAGGTCAATTTTGCTTTCAAAGTATACAGTATCCGTCCATTTCCACATACATTCTTTTTAAGAGGCAATATCTAATTTATTGTGCTATTAAAGTACATGAATAATGCAGAAGAGTGGAAACAGTTATCATAATGCTGTGATTTCAAGGCATTTCCTGTCAATTGCCAAACTTGCAGTTACTGTGCAGTTTCAGATGTCCTCTTTACACCAGGTACCCTCTTAAGAAGTCACAGTGATCTCATTATAATACCACAAACTCATTATTTATTTATTGAACATTTTTTGCCATGGCTTATACAAAACATAGTGATTGGGTGGGGCTTGGGGGCAAAGCCCCCAGGTAAGTGTATTTTGAGCTTATTAAGGCAATGTTTGTGGATTTCCAGAATTGCCAATGGTCAAAAATAAATGTACCAGACATCAAAGGTCACACAGCATTATGGTAAAGTATTGTAGTGAAAAGGGTAAATATGAGTTAACATTCTGGATAACTGGACAGAAGGGGATAAAGAAAGGAAGGAGAAGAAAAGAGGGAGAAAAAAAGACCTTGCAAAATTAGTTGAGGCAGGGGTGATTTCTACATTGTTCCTCAGCCCCCCATGGCAACAGTGAGCAAGGGATTGGGAGGGCCTTTAAAGAAGTCATGATGATCTCAATGTTTTTACCCTCTATTCAGGAATATTTCTTTTTTTAACATAATTATGGAAACAGCAGTCATCCTTCATGGGACTAATTGCCAATATCATAATAGCAATGTTTGTTTTATCATTTGTGAAGAGCTATCAATATTAATATCAAAATACTCACAGTAATAATGGAGATTCTACCTTTAAATAAAGGGATTAATACATTATGACCAGTGGTTGCAAAGACCATAACTTTAAAATAAGCTGAAATTGTTGAAATGTTTATATTTTGGGGGGGATTAATCCAGCATTGCTAGATTAACTCATTTATAACAGGTATATGTACAGTCCACTATAGTTTCTTGTCAATTTTGTATACACATAGATATTTATTTATTTATTGAATAAATAAATATTAGCTGCATATTCAAAATATAGCAAAAGCATGAGGCTTGGGGGCAGAGCCCCCAGGTAAGAACTTTGTTTAGTTATTGAAAACTTTCTGCTGCGTCATCATCTAAGGTCATTAACGGCATATACAAAACAGAGCAATAGGGTGAGACTAGGGGGCAAAGACCCTAGGTAAAGTTTTTTGGTTCAGTTAGGCAATGTTTATGGACTTCCAGAATGGTCAATGTTCAAAAAAAAAATATATATATACCAGGCAACATAGGTTACACAGCATTATGGCAAAAAGGGTAAATATGTTAACAATTTAGATAAATGGACAGAAGGCAATGATGAAGAGAAAGAAAAAGAAAGGAGGAGAAGAAAAATTAGTTCAAGCAAGGGCTGAGGTCCAAGGCATGGGTGATCCCTTACATTGGGCCTCAGTCTCTACCTCCTAATACCCCCCATAGCAACAATGTGCAATGGATTGTGGGGACCCAGGTAAGGAAGTGCTGTATGACATCAAAGGTCATATAGCCCTAAGATAAAGTATAGTAGCAAAAAGGGTTAGGAGTGAATTAGTGATTTGAGCAAAGTTACAGGTTGAACAGTATTGCAGGGTAGTATGGTAGTGAAAAGGGTAGAGTGGGGGAGCTGATGGGGCATAGCATAAGGTAAAGGTTGTTTGAAGGGGAAGGAGGTAAGGGAGTAGGGAGCATTATAAAACATTGTGGCAAAAAGGTCATGAGTTAACAGTTAGGATAAGTAGACAGAAGGGAATGAAGAACAGAAGTAAAAGGGAAGGAGGGGAAGAAAAGACCATGCAAAATTAGTTTAGGGGAGGGCTGAGGTCCAAGGCAGGGGTGATCCCTTACATTGGGCCCCAGTCCCCGTCTCCTAAGCCTTCCCATGATAACACAAACAAGGGATTGGGAGGTACACAGATAGCTTTACTTCTGTTGTCTGGCATACCTGACTACAACATTTACCCCATTCCTTAAATTTCTCTGAATTTTTGTGAAACAGGTTTCTTTGAGTTTATTTATAAGGGTAGGTAGAGGAGAATGTTTTCTGGAGGTTAAGTAAAGACCTGGGTGAATATTAAAGCACTCTTCCATGTAGATACTATGGTTGAAAAACTCACAATGCAAAAACTAGATATACTGAAAATGAGACTACAGTTTTGAAATCAACCTGGATTCCCTCTTCAGGTCTGAAGATGGAATCCATGTGGATTTCAAAACTGTAGTCTCATTTTTAAAAAATCTAGTTTTTGCATTGTGGGTTTTTCTTCCAATGACTTGGGTGGATTATTTGGACTAATGTGATAGCCGGCATTGGGGGGGTAATAGTACCAATGTTCACAGTCGTGGTCAAAGGAGAGCCTAGGGTCAGGCAACTGGTAAAATTAAAGTAGGTGGGGCTAGTTGGCAAGCTCATTGCCCCTAACAGAGGTACAAAATCTTCATTACTGGCCATGATAAGCCTGGAATATGTTGAGGAGAGAAACACTCTACCCCATAGGGTTTCCTTTTGCAGACAGCCATTATATGTATATAAGTTAATGGTTAATGGTTAGAAGAGATAAATGTGCCCAATATGAAAGGTCATATAGAGCTGTTGTAAAGTTTTGTGGCGAAAAGGGTGGAAATGAGTCAGTGATCAGGATAAGATGTGTTAGATGTCAAAGGTTGTATAACACTGTCGGTAGTGAAAAGGGTATAGAGGGGGAGTAAATGGAATACAATGGGGATGTAGTTAGATGTATAGGGCCATCAGATCAAATGGAGAGTGTGTCTGAGGAAGGTTGAGTAACACTGTATGAGGAAACTGCAAAAGAACTATTATGAAACAAAGAGTAATATTGTAAGAAATAATAGTTGTATAAGTAGGATAAGAATCCAGGGAATGAAATAAGGGAAAGTGGGAACATATTGAGAAGAATATCACAAGGCAAGGGGTCATGAAGGTGTAAGGGAGTCATGTGAGCATCTAAATGGGGGTGGTAAGGATAATGAGGAAGGAAGAGGGAATGGTGATGAACATTGATGTTTTTTTTTGGGTTTTTTTTTTTGGTTGAGTGACAAAAAGAGGGGTAGGGGGAACTTGAGGAGGAAGATGGATAGTGGTAAATTCTTTGAATGTTGAGTAAATAGTAATAGAGGGTGGATGAGGGAGTGAATTATTCTCTTGAGTCGTGTTTATAAACTTTTGGATGTCTTCAAGAGTTTCTGGTGGGGGAGTTGGGTGGGAAGGTCTAAGAAACAAAGGTTTTCTTATGTGGAGGAGAAGAGGGAATAGATGTTCGAGGAGCAGAGGAAGCGGTGTGTGTAGAAGATGGAGTGGAATGTTAAGACTGTCTGGTGCAACAGGTAGAGTGAGGAGGAGGAGAGGTAGGCACCGGGAAGTGGTACAGATTGGAGTATCTGGATTTAGACTGGAAAAGGAATTTGACTGGGGGAGAGAAGAAATAGAGATAGGATAGTTTGGAGTAGAGGGAAGAGATACTGGGGGATGATGCTGAGACTTCTTGAGAAGATGGGAGGGGAGCAGAGCGAATAGGTAGAAAGAAAAACCTTATCGGAGTACTTCTTGTCTAGCTTCACAAAGAGTGAGGCCTAGTTTTAATCTGAAAACTGCTACCTCAGATACGAGCTTGTAGGCAGGGCAGCTCCTATAAAATACATTATGGGAGCCACCACAATTGGCACACGTGTGAATGAGCAGAGCAATTTGAACGGTCATGACCAGATTGGGCACAAACAGGCAGTGGGCTAATAAGTGACAGTGTTTGGCTGGGTGGCCAGCATTTCTGAAACTGACAGGGGAGAGGTCAATATGGTTGGACAGGGCAGAATACCAGTAATATAAACTTCATGGGGGAGGTCATGTCTATGGAAGCTAATCTTGGCAATATTGGTGTAGGATATACATTGGCCTCTGGGAGGAATAGTGTAGCACTGGACTGCCTCTGCATCATAGTTTGATGAGGCATGCGAGCAAGTTGATTTCACAGTATGATCAGTCCTTGTTGTAGACAGGACAATCAGTAGAAGAGACAGAAACAGTTCCAGTACAAGTATTAAGGGAGGAGTGAGATTGGGCAGTAGGAGGTTTGCCATTGAGGTTAGTCAGGGCAGATAGTGCATGAGCTTGGGATTCAGATGTAACTATGACAAGGCATGAACAATCAGAACAACAGCAAAAGGAAACCTTGCCTACCTGTTTTTGGTGACATTGTTGGAAGAGAAGGGTATTGTCAGAGTACAGGGCTGTAGGGGGAATCAAAGAATTGATTCCACTTTGCTGGGCCAAAAAAGGGTATTCAAATTGTTTGCAGACATGGAAGCAGTAGAAGGATGAGGTTGGGAGGAAGATGGGGTGGTACGGAGAGAGGTAGTACTGTTGGAAGGAGGACAATAAGGATAAAGAGTAATAAGAGGGGTAGGGGTAGTCAATGATGAAGTCTGTGCAGTAGAAGATGGAGTGGAGGATGTTGGGAGAGAGGAAAGGGTGTATTCTGAAGGTTGAGTAATGACCTGGGTGGATGATTCGGAATTAATAGAGTTGATCGCAGACACAGAGGTGGT
>NC_061852.1:22965805-22968305 GCF_019202785.1 Penaeus chinensis | reverse complement strand
ACATAAAAGAGGAAAGGATCTGTGTCGTAATACAGCGTCTTGTGGTCTAGGAAAAGCTTTGCTAGAAGGCACAAATTTTGCGCATACAATTTGTTTTTCCGGCCATCCAACTCGAAAAAAGATATGGACCCTTTGCGGTATATTTCGTTGCCTGGTGGATGCTTGAAGGGGCATTTTTGCTGTAAAACATGTTTAAGAAAATTAAAATGGATAAATACAGGTACTATATTAGGAATTCATGATCTCAGTGCGTGGTGATATGTTTCAAGTGATCTAGAGATGACATATAACCTTTGATGTTGTAAACCTAATAGTACTTTTCTCTTAAATAATTAAGGCAAAAAAAAAAAAAAAAAGAATAGAAAATATAATACTCACCAAATGTCTTTCCAAACATTTCCTACTCTTTCTATACTTGAGACAGAATTCACATATATAAATACAGTCTAAGTTTGTATACTCCTGCAAAAGAGAAAAACAAAAATGTAAAATAGCTGAATATCTCTGTAACATAGAGTAAAGTCCATTGTATAAAACAAAATTTGGAGATCTGCCTAGATAGATGTACTAATAATTTATGAAGACTTCTAAGAGGCATCTCCCTCATATCTATCAACAAGTTTTCTTCTAGACATCAATAAGCATATAGAGTGAATCCTAAAATAGACAAAAATATCAATCATATACAAAGTAATTCATAGTAACCTGTGGATATGGTGAGAAATACCACGGCTTGATACGGTATTTTCCTAGCTCAATCATCCTCATGTTCTTGATGCGTGTGATAGCATGGTCATCTGAGTGTGTGGCCAATGAGCCAGTCTGCCTGGGAACAGTCTGCTGCTGGTTCAACACATTTGGGATTTCAATGTCGCCCAGGTTACTGATGGAGCTGTTCATGCCACCCCCACCAATGGACCCTCCCAGAGAACCTCCGAGTGTTGCTAGTGCACCACTACCAGTATTGAGTGAAGCACCTCCGCCAATGGAACTTGCACTTCCACCTCCACCTCCACCTCCACCTCCACCTGCACCTGCGCCTGCACCTGCGCCTGCACCTGCATTTGCGCCTGCATTTGCGCCTGCATTTGCGCCTACGGCTGCGCCTCCACCTCCACCTCCGCCTCCACTACCTCCACTTCCGCCTCCACTACCTCCACTTCCGCCTCCACTACCTCCACTTCCGCCTCCACTACCTCCACTTCCACCTCCACTACCTCCACCTCCACCTCCTCCTCCCCCTCCCACTCCACCTCCTGTTCCAGCTCCTGCTCCTAATCCTGCTACAGCTCCTGCCCCTACTCCACTTCCACTGCCAATTGACGATCTCCGACCATCTTCCTCCTGTCAGAGAAAATATATTAAAAAAAAAAATGAAAATCTGTTTTCATTACACATTACCAATATTAGCATGATTTAATTTAGCATCTGTTTATAAGTAATTTATAAATGAATAACAAACTAAATATATAATCTTTCTGTTATTTATTACTTACTTCATTTCCTCTCTCTGATACATGTGCTAGAGCTCTATATTTACACTTTCTGTCATTACCAGTCCTTGCTATCAAACTCATAATATTGTGTGTTGTTTATAAAATGCAAAAAGCTTTATTTATAAATATAAAGAACATTAACTTTACCTTTCCACATGAGCATGGAAAATTAATTATTTTACTTTTTTATGCACAATTTTTTTTTTTTAAAGTGCAAAAAAATAATACAATAGTCATTATAGATCCCTAAAGGCCCTATCACAGTAGCACTTTTCCTGTTATTTTTTAACATTTCTGAGGCTTTCCATATACAACACATTTTTGTAGAATGCCTCTCATACGAAGACAGTAGTGACAGTTTTCCTTTGACTATTTTTTTTCTTGATCTTGTGCTACAGAAGATCTATACCCTTACAAAACAAAGTAGTTCATATAACCTTCATCATGGAATGTGTCGTTTGACAATAAAGTAGTCAACAATACAAAATGATACTCCTGAAATAATGTATGAGGAGGCTCATATGATTCCTGGGCATAATTTGTTTGTTTACATGGAAGCAGTAGTACTCTGCCACTGTGATAGGGTTTGACTATTTGCATATGGGAAGTTCATACAGAAACATAAAAACTGACAGGAAATTGATAGTGTGATAGGGTTTTACGCAGCATTTAATTCACATATGGAAGAGCTGTCTGTATCATAGCCAGTTAACATATTACATTTCTGTATGAGTGGCATCAGAAAAAAATAAATAAATAAATAAATAAAACTAGTACTCTTGGGAGTCACTGCTGGCTTATAAGTCCCTAACCAGTCATTTAGTTTACTTATGCCTTAGACTGGCCATTATACAATCTTACAGTCTTACAACCAACACTGAATATTTATCTTGCATACCAAACATTCTATCAACGTTTATAAAAGTACACAAGAATTTACAATAAAACATGCTTTTAACATGCAAGCACATCTAGCTTCTTCATCTATATACCCTAAATTAAAC
>NC_061852.1:22943305-22955805 GCF_019202785.1 Penaeus chinensis | reverse complement strand
ACAAATATATGTACTATACATTAAAGGTTATAAAGCACTATGGTAATGGTTAATTGTTAAGGGTTAGAAAAAAATAAATGTGCTAGACCTCAAAGGTCACGGAGCACTATGGTAAAGTACTGTAGCAAAAAGGGTGGAATTGAGTTAACGATCAGGATAAGATGTGTCAGATGTCAAAGGATGTAGAATGCTGTGGGACTGAATGGTAGTGAAAAGGTTACTGAGGGGGAGCAAATGGAATACAGTAAGGATTTATAAAAGGAGAAGGGGTTAAAAGTATAGGGAAATCAGATCAAAAGGAGAGTATTTGTCTGAGGAAGGGTGAGTTACACTGTATGAGGAAACTGCAAAAGGGCCATTATGAAACAATCAAAGGGTAACCAGAACTGGCACATGCATGAATGAGCAGAGCAATTTGAACAGTCATGACCAGGTTGGGCATATGGAGGGCAGCAGGCTGTGGAGCGACAGTGTTTGGCTGGATGGCCAAAATGCCCATATTCCTGACATTGATGGGGACGAGGTTAACCCAATGGCGACGGGTCACGCCTATAGGCGTCATAACAATATGCCCGAAATGTGGCGTGCAGCTGTCAGCCGCGGTGGCGCGCCAAACCGCCCTGAGGCAATGATTTGGCTTGATGTACCGAATTCACGCGCTCAAAGTCGGCGCGATGCCGCGATTCGCCAGAGCGTAGTTTTTTTTTTATTTTCTATACCCATTGCCAAAGGGTTAATATGGTCAGACACAGCAGGACACTCCAATAACAAACTTAAAGGGGGAGGTCATGTCATGTCATCTAGGGAGGAATAATGTAACACTGGACTGCCACTGTCCATAGTGGACAAGACATTTTTAGTCTGACCAGTCCTTGCCGTAGACAGGACAATCAGTAGGAGAGACACAAACAGTTCTGGTACAAGTATTAAGGGAGGAGTGAGGTTGGCCAGGAATGGGTTTGCCAGTGAGGTCAGTCAGGGTAGATAGTGCACGAGCTTGGAAGATGGGGTGGTATGGAGAGGTAGTGCTGCTGGGAGGAGGACCATAAGGATGAATAGTAGTAATAAGGGGGGTTGAAGTAGAAAATGAAGAAGACTGTGCAGTAGGAAACAGAGTAGAGGATGTTGAGAAAGAGGAAGGGGTGTATTCTGAAGGTTGAGTAATGACCTGGGTGGATAATTCTGAATGGATAGAGTTGACTGCAAACATTGAGGAGGTGGTATTAGTATCAGGGGTTGGTGCAGTGGTCAAAGGAAAGACAGGAGTTTGGAAACCAACAAAATCAAATTTAAATAGGCTAGTTGATGAAGGGGCAAGCCTTAATGGCTCCCTGAAGCCGTTCATGACCGACACAAAGCTATCCTTTCATCCTTTCAGCACAGCTCTGATGCCTTAGGAAGTGGACAGAAGAAGGGGATGATGAAGAAGAGAAGGAAAAAGAAAGGAGGAGAAGAAAACACTATGCAAAATTAGTTGTGGCAAGGGCTGAGGTCCATGGTAGGGGTGATCCCCTACATTGGGCCCCAGTCTCCATCTCCTAACCCCCCACAACAATAATAAGCAAGGACCCAGGGCATTCATTTATCAAGATACTGCAACATCAATATATTATAAGTTAAAATAAAGTAAATTTAACTGCAGTCATTATTCTCATACATGGAATGTAGCCAACACTTATTCATAAAGTACTATTTATTTGTATAATAAAAGTAACTAGCAAATGGCATATGCTAAATATTGTCAATGATTGTAAGAAAATTATAAAGTCTATGCTTACACATATGTACATGTTATGCTGATAAAGAACTCACTGCAACATCCTACCATAAGTTATTAATATAATTTTTTAATTATTATTTACAGTTAACAATGTATATAAATCTTGTATGTCTATCTACAAATATTTGTGTCATAGTTATACATTTATGACTTTAACATTAACATATTTCAATACAACTGTGCAGATAACATTTATATATCAAAACTGTCATGTACATAAATATGTGATTGATATCTCATAAGTAAAATCAATACCCTAAAAACTATGCTGATATATATTGCAACAATAAACTATGTAATAATTGAAAATGTATGTATTCATAATATTTCGATATATGAGGGTTTACTTTAGTTTCTCATGTGGTGAATGCATCATAATTATTATGCATACATACATAATAAAGAAATATATACATATTTATGTATATAGACACATACATTATCATATGTTGTATAAGTTATTATAACACAAAAATAAATATATATAAACTCAATGAAAATGAGTTTTCATATTGGTTATACATTTCTGAAATGTTGTTCAAATATATATTCGAAACTTGAGCCATAATTCATGGCAAAGGTTTCGATTGTCACACTCTTTCACTTTCATCATGGCATATTACGTGGATGGTGTCTCTCTATGTGGGGTTGTGCAATGGTAGCAATATCGAATATTTTTCGAATTATCATGCAATTTTTTATTATGACGCCAGAGCAAAAGCTTTTCTTTGCCACCATGGAGTCTTGCCAACACCTGAGTAGTGCCCATAATACAAAGCACCATGTAAACTCTGGGAGTACCAGCCGACTTGGTAATGCAGTAGGTGGACAAGAGTAAGCAAAACAAAACGGGAGCAGCAATGCTCTCGTAGGTATGATATGTAACTGATATATTAACCCAATGCCGACGGGGAAAATGAAAAAAAAATGCTGTGCCTATTTTTTATGTTTATTATGAAATGTCTGCCCATAGATAGCTCTGTTATTGCTTAGCCACAAAGGAGTCAATTAAAAGACCTTGTGACCGTACCTGATTTGAAATGACGAGAAAAACATATTTTTTACTGGTGCTATGAATATCGATGGTGTTATTTTTATTATAACCATTATAATTATTATAATGTTTTTTAATATTAGATAACGTAAAATATTTTGTAAATCAAAGAAAAGGGTGAACGGGCGAGACGGGCAGTACTCGTAACTGGCTCATTGGTGATTTAGTACAAGTATAGCCATCTATGTTTTAAAACAATCAAACAAGTACTAACAGTGGGCATAGCACGTATCTACCCATCGTACCCGTTGGCAAGGGGTTAATTAATAATAGTTGTATATTTCTATAAAATATAATACTAACAAACTACATAAAAAAAAAAAATGTTCCAAAAGGAAAAGCACATTCAATATTTTCTACCGTCGAGGACTACAAGGGCACTTTTCACAATAGCTTGAGAATTTCACCATGCTTTTGTTCACCAATCACTTCGTGCATCACAAGTGGGACCACAGGACAGTGATTGAGTGCCTCCATATTTCATGAGCATTGTCAGTAGACTGGAGAAGTTTTTGCTCAGAGGTGATGGAATTCTGGCTCGGGAAGCAAGAACCCATCAGCAGGCCAGAGGTGGAAGTCGAGAATGATGAAACCCAGTAGGTGAGGCAGAAGTATCACAGGGGAAGGATAGTTCATCAGGTATGGGTCTTCGGTGGGACAGAGTAGCAGTTGAAGAAGCAACAGTTGGAGCACATATAGGATGCTTCAGGATCTTGGAATATTCTCACTATCTGTTAAACCATAGTGAGAATTTTGTTGACCCCGACAACACCTGGTTCCACATGCAGACCATCAAGCATTTGCGGAGAGACATCAAGGGTACTTTCATCAGTTCTTTGCAAGATACCTGTTCCTGTGCCACCACACCGGAAACCACGACTTCTTCATTTTGGTTATCAAGCATTTTTTGTTTCAGTCTGGTACTTTCATCAGTTCTTTGCAAGATACCTGTTCCTGTGCCACCACACCGGAAACCACGACTTCTTCATTTTGGTTATCAAGCATTTTTTGTTTCAGTCTGGTACTTTCATCAGTTCTTTGCAAGATACCTGTTCCTGTGCCACCACACCGGAAACCACGACTTCTTCATTTTGGTTATCAAGCATTTTTTGTTTCAGGAACTTGCAATATCTTGCAAATTCAACATGTAATATATAATGAATGTAAAATTGTATGTACATTTTACTTAACAGTAAATTATTTTTAATTTCAGGCTGGCCGGCTATATTCGCCATAGTCGGAGATTGGTCAGCACCACTGTACCCCTATATCCATCATGGACGATGATTGGGAGGACTCTGACAACTCAGACGAACCCAAGCCAAGCCCATCAGGATACTACCCACCAGCCTAGGAAACTGAGAGCCAGACTGTCACCTCATAGCTGAAGTATCTCAACTTAGTTTTGTGTAACCACCATGAAGGTAATGAAAAATTAAATGTTTACAAACACAGGTATGTGACGGGAGAAGGGAATTGTGAATGTTTAACCATGCATTTAGTTATGATCAAATATCAGATTATATGTAAATATATGTAAATAAGCCATATATGAAAGTGTAATTTAACCTAATTCTGCCGGGCCACACCCTGCGGCGTCATAACAAACTGCTCGATCTGTGGAATGCGGCTATACTCCGCGGCGACACACCAAAGTGCTACAAGCAAGGCATTCGGCTTGATGTAGCGAACTCCCGCACTCAAAGTCGGCTCATTGCCATTAATCTCCAGAGCTTATAGATTTTTAAAATTTCTTCACCCGGCAAAAAGGGTGACTGATCCATGCACCATTTGGCAAGTTGTGATGACCACAGAAAAACACTTCATTTGAAATATGGTTGGTAGAAATATTTGAAAAATATATCTCATATTGTACTGTGTTGTGAATCAGAAAACTGTGATATAATACTCAATAGTATTTGTTACCGCGTGTTTTACTATTTATGTAAATACTTTTAAAATACAAGAAAAAAGTATCAAGAGCTTCACTCAGTGTTTTAATCCTAGAAGGGTACTATGTGGTCAAAAGAATAGTTATTGCAGAATGTTTGAAAACCACGTGTTTTGTGTTTTTTTTTTTTTTTTTTTGTATGTGTGTGTGTGTGTGTGTGTGTGTGTGTGTGTGTGTGTGTGTGTGTGTGTGTGTGTGTGTGTGTGTGTGTGTGTGTGTTTTTATGCTTCTGTATATTTTACAAAAAAGCAGGTTGAATGTCCTTGGATTTTCCGCAACAGAAGTTGACCGTCAGCCCCAAGACTGTTAAAGATGGTGGGGAAGTCCATAGAGTTTAGTTAGCCGACTTAAAGTGTTATTTTTGATGCTTGTTTTATGCATTTCTGTTCTCTATTCTTCTTATTTCAGCCTGTTTTACCCCTAATTTCCCTGATCTTCTTCATGCTTTGCCTTACTACCAGGGTCAACCCCTTCCCGATGGGTCACGTCTATATAAGTGAAAACAAGCCGCTCGAAATGTGGCGTGCGGACGTACGCCACAGCTGCGCGCCAAAGCGCTCCAAGGCGGTGATTCAGCTTGATGTACCGAACTCCTGCGCTCAAAGTCGGAACGTTGCCATTAATCGCCAGAGCGTTGATTTTTTTTTTTTTTTTTTACAACCGTCACCAAGGGGTTAATCAAATCACATCAAGATTGTTGACTGGTGAATGCAACGGAAAGGAGCACCAGATTCGTTCTCATCACACAAGAGCAAATCTGATGATATAAACATAGACCGGGAACACCCAATTGGTATCGTCAAAAACTTAACCAAAAAATATATATAAGACTAGATTACCCTAAAACTTGAAATTTATAAGTAAAAATAGGCAAATAAAGTGTTTATTGGTACCAGGCAGTAGAATAATTAGCATGGGGCAGTAATGAGTATAACCCCCCATATTAGTTATTTTTCCCTAAGTAGCACAGGATGTCTAATCAGTAGTCCAGTTTGACATTCAGATAATGGTTCATGAAAATATCAAGGCAACATGAAATGTGCTGCAATTTCAAGGGAGAAACATTTAAGGTTCAAAGTTTGTGGCTATCTTTCATGTAAACAAACAGGCTACATGGTATGCACTCTACCTCCAAAACTACCCCTCTTCCATGTAATACATCACAGAATATTTTATTGGTTTGCACATTCACTAGACATCACCACACAACATACAATAAGCCCTACCCAAGTGAACACAGGGAGCATTATTGTATTTTTCGTCATTATTACATCAAATGAATTCAAATACCCGGGAATATAAAATGTAAACAAACACAGTGACATCAAAACACCGAGGTTCTTTCTACTCTCGGCCCCCAAACATACTATAGAAAATAAAAATCCTTGAGAATATTAGAAACAGCAATACAATTTTCAAATACCATAGTCAACTTACAATAGAATCCAAAATTGCTGAATTTGAATCTTCCGACATCTTGGCCGATCATTTGTTATTGTAGTATCACTAAAATTCTTAAGGTTACATGGACTTTCTTTCCTATTACTTATTATCCTTTCAAGCTTATCTCTGTTCTAGATAGCTCTACTGGGACCTTATAAGCTTGCAAAAGCCTTAATTAAGCGTTTTTATGAAATGTTTGTCTCACTCGTGCGTTCATCTTCGAAAACAACGCTCGGGTATATGATGTTTTGCTAGTTTTTAGCTAGAACGTATTCAAGAAAGCGATAGGATGGATCCCGAAAATCACGAGACATTAAAATGTATCCCAGAAACGGTGATGTTATAGTATGATGGAACGGATACCAAAAATCACAAAATAAAAATAAAGTGTAGAAACGATGACAAAAAGAGGAAATCTGATAGGATGAATCGTGAATACTTTAAAAAGAAGCAACTATTCAAAGAAGCATTGGTGTCAAAATAAAACTGAATAGATTCTAGAAACTTCGAGTTTCGGGAATGGGACGGGAACTGATAATAGTTTTATTATGGATCTTGAAAACAATCTCAATCTCATTCTCAATAATATTAAAGCTCAGGGCACTAAGCTTTAGAGCATATCAAGCTATCTTGGATGTATAGGTAAAGCAATCTATCTCCAAACCTACCCCTCTTTACCATGTAATGCATATAACAATGACTGACTAGAATGAATTTGGAAACTAAATCTTTAATGCATCAAGGGAAATCAATCTTTAAACATATTTTCGTGAAATGATAGTATGTACTATACATATTCGGAACAAGAAATGGAATGAGGGATAGTGTCGGCATGATTTACATGTAGAAAGCATAATCAAGCTTCTGGTTAGCTCATCTAGAGCAAACTATGGATGCTGATAACTAGGTAAAAATCTAAATGCTTGGTTTATTTCCACTGTATAAGGGAATCCTGATGTAGAAGAGGAAGCATTGTTGATAACTACTGCTAAAAGTTGTTTTGAGGTTACACTGAATCACGTGAATTATTTTATTTTTTTCGAGTCACGCAACTCTTACTGTAGTTGCGCGTTTTTTTCGGTGACTTTCCGCAAGTGGTCATGCAATGGCCAGACTGTGTCAAGCATCTGTGTCCGTCGGGTATGGGCAACCCCCATTCCCTACCCTTTCTTTCCTGATCAGTTAATACATCTGTTAACTGTTTATGTATCCTTTTTATACGCATATAAGCGCATATCATATTAGCTTAGATATGGGACCACAGCCAACGACTGGGCCCGCCAACATGCCCGCAAAAAAGCATTGCCAAAATGTGCTGTTGATAATACAAAAATATTAAAAAGTTAGCAGATGGCTTCAGTGCTGATTATCATAATTACAGTGTGTTACAGACGTCGTAATAAAATACGTGCATTTGTAATTTCATATCAAGATCTACTTTGCATATTTCATTTAATAAATTAGGAATTAATGACATGCATAACGGTTATATATTTGTATCTCAATGTACATATAGAATCATCTACGGAGAAAGTTCTCACACTTTTGTAGAACTTTACTGATTGCTTAATAGAAATTGTTTCTAATGAACTGACTCATATAATTCCAAAGATAGCTAACGAGGCTCAGAACTCGGCTCTTGCCAAATGTGTGTAATTATATTCCTTTTTGTTCCTTGCTGTATCATGCTAGTGTTTTTATATCAGTGTGTATATATGTATATATTTCTGTGTATATATTTATATTTTTTCATACAATATTTAACATTCATCTTATATACGAGGATGGGCAAGATGTGTATTTGTGCTTGGTTCGAGTTACAAGCAATCAGACGACAATCCGCTAAATGAATCGAAAGTTATCTTTCCCTGATTTTAACTACAGGGGAATTTGATATGAATAATATAAGAACAGAGAGGCCCTATCACCCCCACCCACGTTCTGGTTTGAAGTTCTTTATTGTAATATACTCACTTAGCAAGCTGAGTTTAAATTATTTATGTTCTCCCCCATCTTTTTACCACATTTATAAGCCAAATTCAATCCGTGAGTTACTTACTGTATAAGGTAATCATTACTGATTGGGAAAGAAACGAGAAAATATCCTTGTAATAACTAAGAACAATGAAAGGCAGTCAGTTACATAGAAAACGAGACTAATAAGTGAATTGTGAGTGTATCTGACAGCGATGCGATACACAGGAAACCAAACAAAATAAGTTGTGTGACTGTCTGACAGTGATATCCTCAAGGAAATCTATAAACATTGTTAGATAATAGCTAGTCAAGGGGACCGTGGCTGTATCTTCTGACTGAAGACGCAATTATGAAGTACTGTCACAATTCCTAGAAGAAAAAAAAAAAAAGAAAAAAAAAAATACATACGCAGTATTAATTCCATTAGTAATTTTGCCTGTTCATTCCCAACAGCTAACCAGTCTATGTCAATCTGGTTATGACAGACAATATCATGGGCCTTTGTTACCCACCGACATAATATTTCATACTTCAGTATTTGCTGCTTCCATGGAGAATACACACAAACCCCATATCTATCTATCTATCGATCTATTTATATACATATATATATGTGTGTTTGTGTGTGTGTGTCTGTGTGTGTGTAATGTATACATATATATGTGTATGTATATGTATATATATATATATATATATATATATATAGAGAGAGAGAGAGAGAGATAGAGAGAGAGAGAGAGAGAGAGAGAGAGAGAGAGATAGAGAGAGAGATGTGTGTGTGTGTGTGTGGGCGCGCGCGCGTGCGTGCGTGCGTGCGTGTGTGTGCGTATGCGTGTATATGCATAAGCATGTATACTTACATACGTGGAGACATACACTTTTATATAAATATATATATGTATGTATATATATACAGACAGACAGACAGAGAGAGAGAGAGAGAGAGAGAGAGAGAGAGAGAGAGAGAGAGAGAGAGAGAGAGAGAGAGAGAGAGAGAGAGAGAGAGAAGGAAAGCAGAATCGTTATTACTCGCCCGCCCTCTCCGCTCGTTTCGGTTTCCCACTGCATCGATCATCATGTTCTCCCCTCATGTCCCGTTCCCCGCATTCCTTTCATCTCTTGCTTCCTCCCCCTCGATTTCTGGCACGTGAGCTTCTAGGATTCTCTTCTTCTCTCTCCTTCCACGTCTCTTCCGGTCTGCAGAGAGGAACACACACGGTATTGTTTTGAAAGCCTTTTGACGTCCAAGTATATGTAACAGAACCATTGAAACAGCTCAAACCAATGTATGTTCCACCACTGTGACCTTTATCTCCTTCACCCTCGCTTCCATGGCCAAGACCTTTCCGTAATAGCGCTGTGCTCGAAGTAAAATGTATAGTACTTCAATGGGTTCATTAGCGATCTTGTGCTACTTATTCTAAAAGAAAAATGTATGAGGGCAGCCTGAAAAATACCTTGCAGTATTTTTTTCTCATCTGAACTGTGGTACTTTTACGGAAATTTTCAGTTATAGTCATTTCTATGTGATTATCATTGCTGTATTTTTGCAGTACTACTATTTTCAATACCACCATATGTATCCTTGTTATTTTCATAGTTTTTTGTTTTTCCCATCACAATTACCATGATTGATTTTATTGTCTCTAAACTTAACTATCGTCAATTTGCACCTGAAGAAAAGTAATCCCCGTAATAACAACAAAATGAAATTTGGTATTACCTTGACAAGAATCTATAGCCTAAACATTTCGCCAGGTGTATATGGTATAGGGCGGACTGTCTTCAACAGGTCAGTTGGTTTCTATTCACTTTTTAAATTGCTTCGCTGTTGTTACTCAGCGTTCGAGATCGGCTGCTTTGGTGATTAGCTTTCACTTCAAACTTCCAATCTCTTGTCGGGCCATTTTCCCTCTTAGCTCTTTACACCCATATCTTGATATTCTGGTATTTTTAGATATTTTTCTTTCTTGTGTTATGAATGGAACACCCCCTTGAAACAATCACCTTCTTTCGATTAGTCCCTTCTTGGTGCCTACAGTGGTCAAGTTGACATCCTAATCTCGGCTCTTCCGATTAACGTTTTGACATTTCGTTCCATAACACCCCCCCACACACACACGCACACGCACACGCACACGCACACGCACACGCACACGCACACGCACACGCACACGCACACGCACACGCACACGCACACGCACACGCACACGCACACACACACGCACACACACACACACACACACACACACACACACACACACACACACACACACACACACACACACACACACATACACACACACACACGTATATATATATGTATATATATACATAAATATACATATATATGTATACACACACACACACACACACATATATATATATATATATATGTATGTATGTATATTTTTTTTCTTTTTTTTAATAATGTATCCGATTTCAGCCGACGTACTTCAATTATATTCGCTTGCATCTTTAAAAGGTTCCCGTGGTTGTTTTATTTCATTCCATTCATTCTTTCCTTCTAACTTCTCTCGCACACACACGCGCGCGCACGCGCTACCCATAATGTAAAGAGTCATCGACCTGTTGTCATCTGTCTTGGGATTCCCTGCAACCCAAAAGGAAAAACTGAGGGCACTGAGATTTCCACGGACCTCATATACTAAAACTAGTCTATGGGACACACACTTTTATATGGGGATTCATGCAGTATTAAAGACAATAGAATTACTCTATATCAATTTGCTTCATTCTCGTTCTATCATCTGACTAGTAAAGAACAATGATACGAAGATTACAGAAAATAAAAAGTTGGACTGCTGTGAATTTTTGGTCCCATGAAACAAAATTTAATGCATTTTTATTGTATTCGTTTTTTATCTAGAATACACACTGTAGCTTCGTATTGTAGGACAACTTGAAATGTTTTTAAGTACTAATAATGTTTAATTTTTCCAAAAAGACAACATTTGATCAATGTTGTAAATTTTAGGCTTCACAGGTCGTGATATTCATGGTGTTTCGGAATTTTATTATGTGTTTTTAATTACCACGAACACACATACAATATATATATACACAGATAGATAGATAGACAGATAGATAGAGATATATTATTTTTTCATGCGTCTCCAGCTATGATACGGCCCTATTAATTCATAAGGAATGTAATAATAAAGAACAAGTATGATAAATACCCATGTTACTCAAGGTACCTTAAGGATTACAAGCTATAAGTATCCAAACATTTTAAAGATAATAAAGTCTCTCGTCTATGATATTTTGGGGCTTTGATGATCCTAGGAAAATGGCTTGACGATTGCATTATTCAGAATGGGATGTATGTGTGTGTGTGTGTGTGTGTGTGTGTGTGTGTGTGTGTGTGTGTGTGTGTGTGCACAATTCTGACTTTAAGGGAGAAGTTCTCTCACTCCCTGTTTTCATTCGTTGAATATTTAAGTGGATTATGATGCCTGAAACGTTATCATAATTATTATTCAGTCTCCGCTTCCTCTCGGGACAGCGTCTGTGATCGACCCATGAGTCAACACAGCAGATAGCCGCCATCGTTGGTTGCCAATCGAATCGTGAAAATGAAAAACAAAGAAAAATAGATTCCATAAAGCAGAGAAACTGATCTTTTTAATCTTACGTCATTATTTATGCATCCGTACCTAAAAGAAGGTTCTGGAGAAATTCTCTCAATAAAATGTGCCTGGTCACCCAGACCTTGCGGGTATGATGCGGCGTGCCTAAGGGCGTCTTCTGTACGCGTCTTAAAAGTTAATTCCGGATTAAAGTTAATCCAAATCCAGAGAAGATGCAAAACACACTGCCAGGCGCACGTGTCAATGTGATTATCAGTAAATCTGCTGTTTTACATGAAAAGCGGGTATCTGTGTAATAGCAATAGCATTCACTCTGTACAAGTTTCATATTATATGCTAATGTCGATATGGAAACGTGTGCAACACATGAAAAAATGTACATATGCATAAACACTAGTATCTGGCTTCAAATAGCCTATAAATATTATGACAGCCAAAATGAAGATGTCACGGGAGTTTTCGCTGGGATCTCTTTCTCGTGTGTAATCGCGTGAGAACGAGTTTATTCAGGGTGTTGCTAGTGAGGATCATGATAAATGTCCATGCAGAATTGTGATGTTATTAAAAGCTTTCTTTTTTATTCGTTTAATATAGTGCATAAGTTGGGAATGTTTTTCCAACTAAGAAATAACTTTGCCTTTTCTGTGTCTGTAATCTCTGTGGGATTTTCTTTTCTTCTTT
>NC_061852.1:22938305-22940805 GCF_019202785.1 Penaeus chinensis | reverse complement strand
GAGGGATTGGAGGTCTTTGAGCTTGGGATGGATTTTGAAGCATTGGTTAAGGATGGAGAGTCAGTCCTGAAGGGATTATTTAGGAATTTAAGTCCACTCTGAAGAGGGTTGCCAACCGTGACGGAGATTTTGGCAGTCCAAGAAAGGACCTTTGAAATGATTGTGGGATCGGGGTAGTCACTCGGTGGAACAGTAGTATTTGAGTTTTATTTGGCCATATATGCAAAAGAATTATCAATGACAGCACGTGTGGTGAAGAGAACAAGCACTTTATAGCTATTAGAAGAGGTACTGATATTTAGTATGTTATGGAAATTTAAAGAGGAAATAGTTCTTTGTATCATAAATTATTATGTTGAAATAAAGCCCCAAGATTGATGTAATCATGTATGAATTTAATAAGACTCATTGCTATGTTGCAAATAGAATGTTTTTGTGGTAAATGTGAAATTAACAATATGTATGCTGAGTAAATCAAATCATTCCTCATATAGTAGTGAAGCTCACAAAATATGTTATTTAGGTTAATGTTTTGTTATGGATACACTAATATAAGGCAAATTGTAGAAAATAGTCTTACAGAATTCTAAAAGTTGGTATGAGAAATATTCTGCAAACATGAATGGTAATGCTGCAAATAAGGTGGAAAAGGTTTCAGAAAGTGCCACCCACACCTAAAGTCGACTTGTGCTCCTGAGTTTGAGATGAAAAGAATGCTTTCCATCAACCCTCCTCTCGGCAGTGCCCGAAAGGTACACCCAGTCGTGGCAAGTTAAATTGTTAAATAAATTTGGTGACGTTGAGTTGGGGACTTAGTCTCGAGTGCCTGCATCTGTACTGTATAGAGTTAGTTATTTAGATACAGAATTACATTAAACTGGGTAAACTTTATTCAACAATATTAATTGCTGTGACTAGGTGTGCCCGACTTTGCAAGGGGAGGGTTGATGGTAGAGCTCTGCCCCCAACATCCCCTGGAAAACTCTTGTCTTCACCTCGGTAGGCAAGGCAATATAGAGCTGAAACTCAGGAGCACTGGGTGAACTTAGGCTGCAAGAGATGCTTTCCATGATCTTTTCCCTTTATTTGTGGAGGTACCATTCATGTCTGCAAATTACTTCTTGTACCAGCAACTACATCTTTTTCACTTCAACAAGAATATCTCCAGTTTACCTAGCTTAGTCTGTCCATACCTTGAAGATTAACCGTAAACAGTAACATTAAAGAGCACTTTTGAGTTTTTATTCTCTCGGGTGCTATTCTTTTAAGATAGTTGCTGAACTAGATTACAACATTACGGAGCATAAAATGTAATTTTCAGCCTGATCCAAAAGTTATAATAAGCATATACTCTTATGTATTGCTTTTCTAGTTTGAGGATATAATCTCTTACAAGTATTGATATAAGCATGAAGTCTCAATATGTTTTTGGCTTTTTATTTATGTTTAGATGATTACTTTATGAACTGTAGTTCCTTAATTCTCCCCCCTGATATCTTTTATTTGTGTCATTCTTTCAAAACTGTGTGTTCTTCGTCACCTTTAATTGTTTACTCTTATGAATTGGTTTTGATCCTAGGACGTCTTGAAGCCAATTCTTCCTATGTTTTTTTTTTTTCTTTTCTTTTTTTTCCATTCTGAGCTGGTTCTAGTCATGGCAGAGCCCAAAGCTGAAATAAGTATAAATACACAAGTAAACTATAGAACTTGAAATAAATTCTTGTGTGTTGCTTAGTTTCTTGTCCCATTGGTAGATCTAGCATGTAATGTAATTTAAAATATTGAGAAAAATATGAAAAATAATACACCCTTTGAATTTACATGTTTAGACGATATGATTTTGTTACATTCTATAACATTAAAGGGCAACAAATCCAGTTATAATGAATGACAGTGCTATATCATCAGGGTTAGATCATCACTTATGTCAGAATGATGTCCTATCACATCACATACAGCAAAGCCTGCAAAAAGTTCTGTGTGCTAAATAGCTGATCATGTTTGTCTTTGGCTACAATCATTGAGGAGAAACAGTCACTGAAGAGTACGCATAAAACCTCATTTTATATTCATTATGTATACATCCCTTGATTGTGTTCTGCCCAGCATGTGGCATATATATATATATATATATAAATATATGTATACATATGTATATATATGTATGTCTATATATGTATGTATATATATATATATATATATATATCTATGTATATATGTATATATATATATGTATGTCTATATGTATATCTATATATGTATCTATATATGTATATCTATATATGTATCTATATATGTATATATATGTATGTATATATGTATATATATATATATATATATATATATGTATGTCTATATGTATATATATGTATGTATATATGTATATATATGTATGTATATATGTATATATATATGTATGTATATATGTATATATATGTATGCATAAATGTATATATATCTATGTATATATGTATATATATATGTATATATGTATATATGT
>NC_061852.1:22893305-22915805 GCF_019202785.1 Penaeus chinensis | reverse complement strand
ACTTTAGTGTATGGAATGGATATGGATATTAAATGTGATCATTTATGTTTTAAGTCCATGGAAATTATTAATAAATAGTGCATTCTTTTAAGAATTAGAGAGAAATGAATCACGTGCACTGCGGATTTTGCATGCTATAAGAAGAGACTGATCCTGTGGTACAAAATACTTTTTGTAGAGGGTGAACCTTGAAATATTCAGAACATATTTAAGAACTGAGTGATAGGTTGTATAAGTAAAGATTTTTTTAGACTGTAGATTGTAAATTAATTGTTTTATAGTGAACTAGCTGTAAAAGTAGACCTATTGTGTTGTAGAAGTCCTTCAAGATGTATCAGACAAATGAAATAGAGTGTTAATGATTTATCAAGTATTAAATGAACTAAATAGCCAATTATTATATATATGAAGGGTAAAATGGGATGCATTAGTTGGTTGCAGGTATGCAGATAATCTGAAGTATAGATTTTTAATTTTCAGATGATACTGATAAGATCAAGTATCTACTAGATGTCACTATAGCATACCCAGGTGGACGACCACTGGACCTACCAACTATTTTTGGAGGCTGGAGACCAGCGTGTGATACAATCTTCCATTATCGCAGATATAATATTGAAGAGGTAAATTTCATATTTTATAGTATTAAGAATTAGTACTGGAGTGTAGAACTTTGTTTTATGTTTAGGTTGTTAATTCCATGCATTTTTTTCTCCCTTTTTTCATCAAAGTATAATAACATCTGAATATGTTTTGTCAGTTTGATATGGTTTATTTAGAAATAATTGATGAGTGGCAAATATTGTTTCCACCTCAGCTGTATTTTTGGTTATTTTCATTACTACAAGCATTGCCTATTTTACCACCAGATTCCAAAAGATGAGGAAACGTTGACTAAGTGGCTGTATGATCGTTATGAAGAGAAGGAAGCTATTCTCCAGGAATATTATGACACTGGCATCTTCCCAGATGCTAATACTACACATGACCCCAAGTTCGAACCAGTAGAGACACGCAGACTAACGGGGCAGAGAGTAGTTCATGATACTCTGGAATTTATCCTGCGTCATATTTTCTATATTGTTTCCACGTGGATTTGGCTGTCATTTTTGTACTGGGTGTTCACTTCCATATGCCAGTTGGTGTGGTGATTCGGCTCTGGTGGGGAGAACGTACCTTGCGCTGTACAGGAAAATGTGTAATGACAGGTTCAAGTCTTGCATCAGAAGAAAGAAAGAGAATGACAAGCAAAGAGGTTTTGTGATTGATTTTTTACAACTGTGCTGAAAGTTATTTGTGGACTACTTGTATGCAAATACAGCATGACTTGAAGAGTGAGGTTGCATAATAAATGGCATAATAAGTGACCCAGGAATCTTTAATATAGGGTCGTGTGAAGTTGTGAACTGTGTGAAATGTATCTTGTCACAGACAAATGCATGTAGAACAGAAGGTATTAGATAGTGAGAGAATGTGCAGTGTATTCTCAGTAGTCACAAAGTGAATGATAGAAAAAAAAAAGAGCCCATGTAATGGAAAAAATTCACACAATGATAGAATGGGCGATGGCTTTTGTTTTTAATATAGAACAAGCACATCACTATCATCAAGGATTGCATTTTGATTTATATCTAGGTCATTGTAGCTTTAAATATTTTTACACATTCTGTACAATGTACAATGCTTTCCCACTGCAGATATGACCTTAATGTGACAATGCAGCAGTTACAGTGATAATGACAGTTGTAGTGAATAAAATCCTGGCCTTTTTGTAACTAAAGAGTCTAGCACTAACATGGGCTTCATATACATTTCTCTTGATCATATCATGATTGAAGTCTTAGTGAAGCTTTTACTGCAGATGCCATTCCCAGATTTAATCTTTTATTACACACTGTGTCATATTTGTTGTATGCCTTAATTCCAAGTGCATGAGTGGTTGCTTCAGAGCACAGGAAGAGCTGGTTCTCCTTGTGCTCTTTCACTATCTTTTATGGAAGAGGGAACCTGTGTAGTGCCATCAGTGAGTGAGAGATTTTGTTTGTAGATAGAAACACTTTTGGAGGTATGTCTAATGTTGATATAATTATTTTCTTTGGGAATTATTATTATCAACATTGTTTTTGTATTTAATTGTCAGTGTGTTAGTACTTAATATTGTTTTTATGATGGTTTAATAATATTATTATATATTCATTTTTTTCATTTTTTTATTGTTTTAATATTTATTCTATTATCATCATTATCAGTATTAATAATAATATTATTATTATTCATATTATAATTATTATTATTAGTTATTATTAGCATTTCCTCTTCTCAACACAACCTTTCTCTTTCTTTCCAATACAGTCAGTTATTGTATAGCATTGTAGTCAGTGCCATTTGTAGCCAGTTTAATTCTGTCCTTTGGCTGTACTCAACCAGAGTGACATGATTAGAAATCGGGGAACAATCCTTGTTTTTATCTTTTATTTTTTCCCCATCTCTTAAAATTTGTCGTAATTTTTTTTAGTGGACATGAATATTGCAACATGAAAACCTCATGAATTAGTTCATTAGCAAATGCGCTTATGTACAGAACCTGGAAAAATGTAATATTGCTCCGCATAGAGAAGGTAGTTGTATCATGGGTGAGTAAACGCTGGATAGTAAAGGAATATATTTATCATAACATATTATTTTTTTTGTTATTAGATTAACCATTATGATGTGATATAATTTGACACAAGAAATACACAAGTGAACATAATCTTTTCCTTTATAAATGGTCATAGAAAATAGATCTTATGCAGGGTAGAAAATTCAGGTACAGTTGACTCTTTTTTCCTTTCACTTTCTTTTCTCATTTTGAAAATAAATTATGCACATGTGACAATTCTGAGGATAATCGAGTGATCAAGTATAGCACATGATCACCGTTCTGTTGTTGTCTATTATAGGTAGGAAGCACTAATGAGCTTTTGGGACAAACCTTAGCACAGTAATATTACAGAAAAACTTACAGAGAGGGTGAGAAAGTTAATATGCATGAACAAAGCACAGCATTCACAGCACTCAGCATTTGTGTGCTCTGTCAGACATGCAACATCCTCATTATGTTGTGTCATGTACAGGTAGACACAACATCCTAGGATTTCTTGGTTACTCTCTTAAACTTAGAAAGACTTGACCCATTGCTTTAGTGGTAGATGGTGAAGCCAAAATACGAAACTAGTCACAAGTATTACGAGGGCATTAATTTCTCTTCTCTCTTCCATGCACCTGCCATCGCATTCAAACCCGTATCTCACTCACAATGCCGCAGTCTCATTGGTACTTAGGGAAATAAAGGTTGATAGTTCCTGTGTGATTGCAGTCAGTCAGTAAATCAGTGCATCATATTATTGTTGTATGAACAAACTACATATGTTTAAGACTGTGTTGTCATCAAGATTTGAGGTAAATGAGCAACAGTTCATTTTTATGAGTTGTGTAAATTTTTATTTTTCATTTCCTAGTCAACCAAATACATTTGAAAGATGTATGGTCTTGGCTTATTAATGGTCAGTATTTTAGGTTGACATGCTGTTTTATTTCTATAAAAGATTCACTATACAAGGTTAATGAACTTGCCTCCTTAGGGATAGAGGTCAGTAGATTTCAACAAATGTGTTCTCATATTTGATATTATTTATGTCAAGAAGGCAAAATAAAACTTAATTATATATTTATGATATATATATATAATCAGTATAAATTTATCTTTCTTAAAATCATAGTTTTTTTTATGAACACATTTTTAAAATTGAGAATGTGGAAGTATGGTTTTATCCCAATTTTTTTCAGAATTTATTTGATGTCACTCTTTTTATTGTTATTTCTTAGCCTTTCTTTTCTTTTGGTATGTATTTTTTTTCTGCATTGTGTGTGCAGCATTGGCTAGAAAAAAATGTTATTTATTTTTGCTGAATGATAATTGTATTTGGAAAAGTATATATATATTATTATTATAATTATCATTTTTATTATCATGTTTTTCATTAGTATTTTTACATTCATGTTGTGATTATTAGATTTCCTGAAGCTTAATTAATGCATATTAATGTTGAATCTTTTCTTGAAAAATCATCTTTAAGAAAATCCTGAAGGACTGGTGTATCAGAAGACATCTATGACTTGAGCAAAGGAAGATATCTGCTATTAACTTTTAAGCTGTAATGAACTCGGATATGCATCTCTGTGAATGATTATGATTGATTTGTTATAAAGAGGAAGAATTTTTTTGTTTATTTCTCATGCTTAATGGAATTGTTAACTAATGTTTGCAACCATATGTGGGATTGAGTTTCTAGTATCTGTCGTTTAGAAGTTAATCATCTATCAATAATTTCTTTGTGTACAGAAGTCCTTTTTCATTGTATCCATGCAAGCTTATTTGTCTTTACAAAGGCTGCATTGTATTGTTTCCTTCTACACTGGAAATGCATGAAAAAACTTTTTTTTTTTTTTTTAATAGATATATTAACCCATTGGTGCCAGGTACATACATTGTTAATTCTGTTTACTTATAGATGGCTCCACAAGTGCTTAGTCACCTACCTGACCTCACCTGTTTACCCAATTCCTTTAATTCTTTGGAGAAGTTTTAATTCTAATGCTGTTTTTATTGTTATGAGTGGTATTATTATTATTATTATTATTATTATTATTATTATTATTATTATTATTATTATTATTATTATTATGATGTTATTATTATATTATGTTATCAGTAATAGTAATGAGAATAATTTTTTTTCTGAAAATTCTAGGAACAGGGTAAACAGGGGACAAGATATAATAACTAATTACAAATAACTATGTGTTAACCCCTTGGATCCAGATGCTTCACTGCCTGCATGTGGCCCAAAATATGGGCATTAAGTTTGCTTGAGCGGCCACACTGATGGGTTTGTGGCTTGTAGGCAGGGCATATATGAATACTTATCTGCATGACAAGATGCCATGCCCTCCCTTTGCAATGTTATTTTCTCTTTTTTTGCATAAGCCTTTTTTTTTTTTTTTTTTCTTCTTCTTCTTTTCCCAAATGTCTATATTTGTCATTTGATTTCCTTACTTTTCAAGCACAGACTCCATATCATCTCTCTAGGTAGGCCATAACTCATTGCAATAATAATAACAATAAGTAATATTTTATTATTTGTGTAATTCGCTTCTCAAGCCAAATTTTTTCATGATGTAATGGTCATGTCATCGGGGTTGTAGGGGTTAACAAGAATAATGAAATAGTCTCAGTGGACAGGGCATGTATATATGCCCTCTTGGCATCTGTAGCCTATAAAATATTAATTTCATGTTTTTTTTTTCTTTTTTTCTTTTTTTTTCACTTGAGAAAAATTATGGAATTTGTGTTATAGAGGCCAAAGAATGGAAGATTCAACTTTTTTGCAGTTTCACATATTTTTCTATCTGCAATTTTTCTTTATTTTTATATGAAGATATAAAATTAGTGAGCTTGTGTTATTATTATCTGTAATAGCAGATCAGAGAATTTTTTTTTTTTTTTTATTGTTTTATTTTTATGAAATGTAAAATGATGAAAAAAAGTGCTTTTTGGTGGGTATTTTATGGTCATAGATAAAGTTTTTGTGTTTTATGAATCTGCTTTACAAGTTTCCTTTGGTGCTGGATGCCTTATTTCACTGACAGACTTTGCCTAGACTTATCAGTTTCTCAAATTTATGAAAAAAAATGATGTACAATACTCTTGACTTCAAAATGAACATCAACTCGGAATACCATAAGACTAAAAGTTGGTAATGGAATATTGTTACAGGTGTGGTAAGAAAATGCAATGGTGTTTTTGTGATTTGGCAATCCTTTGATCTTTCATTTTCACTACTCACCCAGTTTCCTTTGTTTTTGTCACTTTTTCCTCATTATTTTCCGTCTACATTTTCCAGAAACAGATCTCAGTAGTAATGCAATAGACACTTTTTTGTATCTCAGAGAAAAGTTGTATTCAGCTGTAAGCAGATGGACACAAAGATGAACATAAGAATATTTTTTATTATGTGTTGTGTCAATAGGATATGTCTAATTTACCATGTATATTTGTTTTATGTATTTTTTTTTTTTTTTTTTAATTTTTTTTTTTAGTTTTGTTTTGTTTTTTTATTGTATGTAAGAGTGTATGAATTTTGTTATTAATCTTGCCATACATCTTGTAAGGTCTGGATGGACCACACACATGAAAAACAAAGCTAATAAAGGAAAATCCTCTCAGTTACTTATTGTTAGTTTATTTCTTTTATTGTTTTGAATATCATTATTATTATTGTTGTTACTATTTTTTTTTTTCCCATATTAAGAAAAGTATGTGGGTGGATTTTTTTCCCTTTTTCTTTTCTTTTTCTTTTTTTTGTGTAATGATTCTCATTCTTTACTTAATGGGTACATAAAATCTTCTAAAAGATTAAAATGATGTAAGATATTGCATGGAGCCAGATTTGATTTTTGACCTTGGATGCTTTCAAGAAAATGGATGACCTGTTCTCATCTTGCTCATGAAAAGGACTAAAAAGAAAAAAAAAAAAAAAAAAAGTTTTATTGAATAGAAAAGTAGATGCATAAATTATGGTTATAGTAAATAAGGTGACAATCTCAGAGACCTAGATGATTCCCTCCCGTCTGTGGTTAAGTTTGCCATTGCTTTTGAAATGTGCACTTTGCAAATGGTCCTTATATTTTCAATTTTGGGGGGTATTTAGCTTCATTGTCTATCTGGATAACTTTACTGGTACAAATATTCCTTTTCAAATGCTAGCAGAAAATATATTGATTTTTGTTCTATATTGTGGGTTGTCAGTGACTTGTATACATATAATGCTTATTAGTAAAAAATAAAGATCATTTATTTTGCAATAGAAAAATGTTTAGAGAATGAGTTAGTGTTAAATTTGGATATGTTAATACAATAAGAAATTATATTCTCTTGATTGGTATTTCTGTATAAATTGCTGGAAACAGTGCAGAATACTTGATTAAATTCTTGCACATCACTTATTGTGCAAATTACTGAGAATGGTGATTTAAACCATTTGGAAACTGAATTTAGTAAATGAATTGAGTGTACATTTAATGTGAATATAGTCAGGTTGACTTCCTCCTTCAGGATAATGCATTGGTATAATATACGTCTTTTCTATGTTGCATCTTGAAGTCCTAGTATAAACTACATTATATATATTATTAAGCATTCTATGTTGTATTGAAGTGATGAAAGTGGATAGAGGTTAAATAATGTATATAAAGAATATGTTAGTATGCAGAATACAGGCATAGACTTTACAATAAAGTAAGAATTGTAAGATAAATCTGTTGCACACCTTTCTTTATTATTACCATTGTTTATTGTTTTGGTTGTAGTAAATCTACATTTTATTTCATGTCTACAGTGGGCGATTCTTGTATCAAGAATTTATTTCATAAAGATTTAATTTCTATTACTTTGTATTGTTTATTTTATTCATTAATTTTTGTAATTCAATTTTCATTCGGTATATTAGTCTTTTGCTTCAATTTAGCATTGCCAGTAACCTCATACTCCTTTAAAAAGAATAGATAATACATTTAATTTATTCATTGATGTATTAAGCACAGTAAGGCGAGTAAATGTGGATGATAGATAGATGATATAATGGGGGAGCTAAAGTTTCAATAGGAAGAATATAGTATGGTTCAAGCGTGTCAGGTTAAAATGTATTAATTGCAGTAAGATTCAAATGAGGTTAATTTCTCTTCAAAACTAAGCCAGTTCAGAGTTTGCTCATGTTGTAGTAATTTGTTAGTCCAGATGTCAATAGCCATTTCATTCCATGTTATGTACAAACTAATTCTTCTCTATACCACTGAGCAAGATGCACCAGGCCCATTGATGAAAAAAAGAGAAAAGCCGTCCACAGTAAGTTTCATTCAGAGTTTTAAAGATTCAAGCAAATTTTCAGTACATGCAGTCATTTCATCAGAGTAGGACATTTTTCTAATTTCTCAGAGTACACCACTTGGTGAATAATCTGTTCCAAAAAAAAGGGAGAAAGAAAGAAAAAAAAGTAATGTGCTAAGGTATATATGGGGGTATAAGTCTGTATCCTTGCATGTAAGTACGTTCTTTTGCATTTTATAAATTTGTATGGGTCTTTGTTTGAATCTAATCACACAGTGCTTACTATTGATTTTTAGTAAGAGTTTTTTTTTTTTTTTTCTTTTATAAGAGAAAAGTATTTTGGTTTACTAATATTTGTTAAGCAGTTCATTTTTAGCCTTAGTTATAAAGGAGCAACATTTATCTACGGGTTCCCTGACTAGTCATTGGCTATTGAGAGGGTAAGATTAGGAGGTGTGAGTGTTATCCTTCACTGATGCTGCAGTTTACTTAAGATTTCACATGTTCAAGGTAGAATGCAAGATTTCTCCTAGTACCTCACATGCTTCTGCATCTTAAAAGGGTTAAATGTAATATTTTTGTTTACTTAGTGCATGACATTTTCATACTTAACTGTATACTTACTTTCTCTCTCTCTCTCTCTCTCTCTCTCTCTCTCTCTCTCTCTCTCTCTCTCTCTCTCTCTCTCTCTCTCTCTCTCTCTCTCTCTCTCTCTCTCTCTCTCTCTCTCTCTCTCTCTCTCTCTCTCTCTCTCTCTCTCCCCATCCCCCATCCCCCATCCCCCTCTCTTCCTCTATCCCCTCCCCCCTCCCCCCCTCTTCCTCTATCCCTTCCCCCTCCCCCTCCCCCTCTTCCTCTCTCCCCTCCCCCTCCCCCTCTTCCTCTCTCCCCTCCCCCTCCCCCCCTCTTCCTCTCTCCCTCTTCCCTTCTTCCTCTTCCTCTCTCCCTCTTCCCCTCTTCCTTCTCCTCCTTCTTCTCCTTCTCCTTCTCCTTCTCCTCCTCCTCCATCTCCTCCTTCTCCTCCTCCTTCTCCTCCTTCTCCTCCTTCTCCTCCTTCTCCTCCTTCTCCTCCTTCTCCTCCTCCTCCTCCTCCTCCTCCTCCTCCTCCTCCTCCTCCTCCTCCTCCTCCTCCTCCTCCTCCTCCTCCTCCTCCTCCTCCTCCTCCTCCTCCTCCTCCTCCTCCTCCTTCTACTCCTCCTTCTCCTCCTTCTACTCCTCCTTCTACTCCTCCTTCTACTCCTCCTTCTACTCCTCCTTCTACTCCTCCTTCTACTCCTCCTTCTACTCCTCCTTCTACTCCTCCTTCTACTCCTCCTTCTACTCCTCCTTCTCCTCCTTCTCCTCCTCCTTCTCCTTCTCCTTCTCCTTCTCCTTCTCCTTCTCCTCCTCCTTCTCCTCCTCCTTCTCCTCCTCCTTCTCCTCCTCCTTCTCCTCCTCCTTCTCCTCCTTCTCCTCCTCCTTCTCCTCCTCCTTCTCCTCCTTCTCCTCCTCCTTCTCCTCCTTCTCCTCCTTCTCCTCTTCCTTCTCCTCCTTCTCCTCCTCCTTCTCCTCTTTCTCCTCCTCCTTCTCCTCCTCCTCCTCCTTCTCCTCCTTCTCCTCCTTCTCCTCCTTCTCCTTCTCTCTCTCAACCTTACCCTCTTTCACTCAGTTGCTTGTTCTCACTCACTCACTCACTCACTCACTCACTCACTCACTCACTCACTCACTCACTCACTCACTCACTCACTCACTCACTCACTCACTCACTCACTCACCCATGTGAGCATTCTCACTCTCATTTACTTACTCCCACACTTCTCATTCACTAACTCCACACATACTCAATCATACCAACACCATGACATTCACAGGCAGGCTTCTGATAGTTTAAATTCATGTCTGTCCCATACATCCATCATGGCATTTTTTGTTAGTATGATAATACATCTATAGTTCAGATGAACATGGTAATGATGCAGTAATACAGTATAGAATGTCTCTGTTGCCACTGAAAACCTGGATGCCTTTGTGGTATGACAGTGACCAGTGTTTAACTGAAAAAGTATATAGTATATCTATAAAATCATTGATGGCTATTAGTGATATGGCAAGAAGGGAATGTTTGTAGGCTATCTATGCTTCACTTTTTTATTTTATTTTCATTTTTGAAAAAAAAAAAGACTCTGTGTAGGTCCATCCACCCTAATCATCTTTGAGGAGATCTAGTTCTCAGTGGTATTAAAACATTATAGTAGATTTAATATTATTTTAGTAGGAAAAAAGAAGAAAGGGTGCCTAAGAACCAGCATTAATGTAGAAATTTGCCAGAGCTGTTGACACTTGTAGATTTTTTTTTATAGGGATATGCTTCGTGCAGTACTTAATTTTGTTTTTTTAGTTCATATTTCTCTGTATGTGCATATTTTGGTGGACTATGAATGTTATGGATATTAGGTCCTTGGTTTACACTGTAGAATGAAAGGTGACTTCATGTAAATTATGGGTCAAAAAGCAATCACCACCATATATGTGGGATATCTTGAAAATGTGACAACTTTCACATAAAGAAAGGTAAATAATCACATTTATTTTTGACACCTGATACATTACCATATATACTTGATTGGAAGTTGCTCTATTTAAAGCAGTATAAAGTTTTTACATTTTTGAAAGGTTGTATGATCATTTAAGGTTTTAAATTTTGCAAAATTACCATTTTATAATTAAGTATTTACATACTTAGAATGTAATTAATCAGGTATCTCAATTTTTCTTTGTGTTTTTCAAAACTTTGAATGTTTTATAATGAGTGACTTGGTATGTTTGAGGTTAATGGTTCTAAAAAATCCTTATTCTCATCAATTGAACTGGAAATTCTCGTATTTTGATTTATGTAAAATTTTATTATGTTCTTACGGAGTAGTTTTTGCGCAAAAGTTCATATTCTATTAGGGTTATCTATGTTACAGATCTGGAGCTAAAGCTGAAGGTAAAACTGTGTGCATAAATCATTTAAGGTTCACTGTTATGGTGGCAAAGATACTCAATGAGATGGTTTGTTTTTCTTTTGTGAGATTTGAGTTTGTAGCTAGCTACATCACAACTTCTAATCAGGTAAATTTGGTATATATACAAAGGAGTGACTGAAATTATAGATGTCATGTGATAAGTATAATATTTATTTAGTATTTTCAAATGAAATGAGATGTAGCAACTATCTTCAGTGTTTAAAAAAATTCCGGCTAGATATCTTACTGTGCAGGCTACTTTGTCAGGTGACTGTACAACTTATTTGCTGCAGATGAATTATATACTAGATTACTATATTTCAAGAAGAAAACAAATTGTAAAATACAAAAGAAGTATTATTCTCTGCAGGATTTTGATTATGATTCATGAGTATTTTATTGGAATGAAGTGTTCATTATATTAGGTATAACATTATCAGCTGTCCAAATTTCTTAGTCCTTTCTTACTCATTGTTCCAGGTGTAATGTCTGGTTGAAGGGAAATAGCAGACTCATGAAAAATTATTCTTTACTCATAATGGCAAAATGGAGATGTCACTGTTATTAATGTTTAAGGCACCACATACTATGTTGCATTTAAATGTGTTAAATTTAGTCCAATCAGAAGAAATGAAAAGACTTGTATCCTGTAAGTCTGTCTGTTGTATCAAGAAAGTTTTGAGTTACTTTAATACTAGTCATTAGAACAAATATTATCACATGTAACTGGAAAGAACCTCTATGTGTATGAGATTATATACTGTATAATTTATTGATTCTAAATGTAATGCAGCACAAATGTACTGGTGGGAATTATATATATATATATATTAGTTTGGTAATTAAACCTGACTACCATGAATGATTATGGAAGATGCTTAGTAACAGTATACAGTGTAATAATCCTAATGTATTGGCATGCAAGGTGTGAATATAATTATATGAAAGATATGTAGTGTTGCATGCACTCTTAGATTTGTAAATACATGAGAAGACATGTGCAGTTGTTTGAGAATATGTCAGTTGCATTAATTGGGGAATTATTATATGCTGCATCTGTAGTTTGCTCTCAAGTGAAGAAAGTAATAGAGACAGCATCATGCGATATATTTTACTTGGGGGTGAAAAAAACTGAGCTGAGGTTGGACTAATATTTGTATGTGGTCTTGGATAATTATTTTTTATAGGAACTGAATAGTGACCATGTGTATTTTATACTGATTGTGTAAATCTTTATCAGTGACAACTGAAAGTGAAATGTTGACAATATTTGATTTTTTTTTTCTCTCCAAAAATTAATCATACTTCATCCCTTGCAAAGTGTTTGCTTTACTTTTTAAAAACCTTTTTGCTTGTGTGTATACACATATCAGATATTTTCAACATAGTGGGGGTGTTTCACTAGTTTAATGTGTAGCCATTTCCAAAATTGTATCTATTTTCTGCCATGCGTGAATAACTTTGATTAAGACTACCAGTCACCACCACATCCAAAAGCAAACAGTAAGAAGAGTGGTTTTGAGAAAGACCTTAATGACAGCATGGGAAAACTGGTCTCTGCAGTGCATGGTGCCTGTGCTAGATATACATATGCAAGTTTGAACTATCACTGGGATAGCTATATATTCATTTTTTTGAGATGTAACAGCAGTTCTTGATTTTGATATTTTTTTGAGTAAGTAGGGTGTTTTGTTGTTGCCAGTCTTATTCAGGGCACTTTGGTTGTTTCTTTTTTTTTTTTCTTTCATGATACGATATTGCTATACTTTTTGTGAGTGAAAGAGTGCTAATAGTTTTTATTTTTTATCCTTAAGGATCTATGCATATCTTAACCAACACAGTGTATCATTCCCATAAATGCTATGTGTTATTTATATTTGCCCAAGCTAAGATATTCAGATTTCTTGTAATTTACTGAACTGCAATATTCATATCCCTCAACCTTCTTATTAGAATATTTAATTCATCCTCAGGGTGTTTGAGTATGATTTTGATGCTCTTCGTTTATTTGTTGTTAAGTTTAGTTGTTTTGTAGAAGGGCTTTTGTGCTGATTTGAATGCCCTTTTGCATATTAGGAGTATCTAGAAAGCAGGAGGTTATTATACTTTGATTATCGGAAAGAAAGAATGTGTCCAAATCAAACATAAATTATGCATCTTTTTCTAAACTTTCTTCCTTAAATCCCCCAGTTTTCCAAGTAACGTTAATTTCTCTGTTTCTGAAAGATAAAAATATGTGTCTTAAGACTTTTAACTGGAATATGAGTTGATTATATGAATTGGATGAAGATATATTTTAACAGCTTGTGCTCATGAAAGTAAAGAAAATGTGAGTCAACCAAGCCTTTGTGACATCAAAGAAAATATATAGATGATACCATTGAAAAAGACTAGAAATTATAGAAACTATAATAATGATAAGCTTAGTTGACAGGTATGGTATAGTCCCATATCTTCATGCTAATTAGTTGAAACAATAAATGTATCTAAAGTCAAAATCTTTTTATGTTTAATGGGGCAAGACGATGAACTGTCCCCTCCAAAAATTATGAAACCAGTTTAATGATTTGAAACAGTGCAGGATATATCAGATATTAAATATCAGTCCTATTGAAGATTCAGCACTTTATTGCACCTTGGAAAATATGACATGCAAAATGTTATTGAGAATGGTACTAACTCCCCCTCAATCCCTTACTCATTGTAGTAGGGGGCTCAGGAGACGGGGACTGAGGGCCACTGTTGGGGATCACCCTTACTTTGGTCTGCAGCCCTTGCCTCTACTTATTTTACATTGTCTTTTCTTATTTCCTTTTTCCTCTTTTTCATCCCCTTGTTCTGTCCACTTATTCTAATTGTTAATCTCATATTTGCCCTTTCCACTACAATATTTTATCAAAATTCTCCCTACTCCCTTAACTCCTTTGCCTTCTACATCTCCCCCCACCCCCCACCCCTTGCCTTTTGTTGTTGTGGGGGGAGCTTAGGAGACAGGGACTGGGATCCAATGCTGGGGATCTCTCCTGCCTTGGGCCTCAGCCCTTGACTCAGCAAATTTTGCACTGTCTTTTTCCCCCTTCTCCGACCTCTTCTACAATCCACTTCCTAAAGTGTGAGAGCCATGTTGAAAGGCTGAAAGGCTAACTTTGTGCCATTCCTGAACAGCCTGGGGGAGCCACAGGCACAGTATTCCCCTGTTTAGTTGTCTAGCCTTTACCCCTCAAGGGGACCCTGAGAGGTGGTCTGTTTTTCTCCCCAACATACTCTAAGCTTACCATGGCCAATAATGAAGATTTTATTCCCTTGTTAGGGGCAATGAGGCTTGCCACTTCAGCTAATAGCCCATTAGTTCTAGTACATCATCCATCCAAGTCAACTCTCAACCTCCAGGAGACATTCCTACATTCCCAACATTTTCATCTCCATCTCCTCTACACCGACAGCCTTCTTCATCAACCACCTCATCCTCTCTTATAACTACTTTACAGCCTTATTGTCTACCTCTCTGTAATACTACCTCTCTCAACACTATTCCCTCTTCCACACGTCCCCGTCCTTCTATCAACCCCATCATTGATCTCTCTGGCAATGCCATTCTTGCAGACCCTCTTCCTACCCTCAATACTTTTACAGGAACTGTCTCCATCTTCCCCAACAAACCGCCCTGTATATAGCAAAGATTGGTCAGACTTACTCACCTGCCTTATTGACTATGATATGATATCAATACAGTGCTACTTCATTCCTCCTAGAGGCCATCGTAAGAACCCCGCCAACATTGCCAAGATTACTTTCCGTAGACATGACCTCCCCTTCAATGTTTACATGGGCAGAGAATCCCTCCCTGTCCGACCATATCAACCTCCTCCCGTCAGTGTCAAAATTGTTGGCGTTTAGGAAATCCTACCAAACACTGCCTCATTGTGCCTAACCTGGTCATAACCGATCGAACTGCTCTGCACAATCACGCACATTTGCCAATTCTGGTGGCCCCATAATGTATTTGATAGGGGCTAAACCAGCTACAAGTTTGAGTCTGATGTGCCAACTCTCAGATTCAAACCCGGTCTCACTCTGTGTGAAGCCAGACAGGAAGCACGTCAACAAGGAATTTCTCACTCCTTACCCCAGTAATGTCGCTCGCTCTGCCCCTCATCCTCCCTACCAAGATGTTCCTCTACACCCCCCTAAAGCTATTACTCCTCCATCTTACCTCCTACCTCCCCCCCTCATAAGACAACCTTTACCTCTCAAAACTCGCTAACCAACTCCACTACAGAATCTCTCGAAGATATTCAAAATATCTGCTTGAGTCCCAAATTGACACCAAACCCTCCAACTTCACAACTCTCGCTCCCTCCACACTCGAAGTGACTGCCGATATCCATTCTCCTACTCATATTCCCCCTAAACCCTTTCCTTCTACTGCCTCCCAACACCCCACCCCCCAAGCTCCAGCTCCACCTACATTAACCCTCCCTCCATCCCCACTATCCCCTCCACTGCCCCCAGTCACAACTATGCCCCTCCCCAGATCCTCCACCTCCTGATACTATGCCACCTCCCCCCCCTCTTTCTTTATCTCACCCCTAGCTCCTTCCCTTCAAATTCTCCAACACACACTGTAACCGTTATCACTCGTAGATTAACTAAGTGATAGCTCTTCTACATTAGAATATTCGCGGTTTCCGTTCTCACAGACCTGACCTTTTTCGTCATATCCTTTCTTCTTTTAACCCATCTATTATCTGTTTCCAAGAGACCTTTCTTATACATCCTCCTATACCAATCCCAATTACCATTTTGTCTCTTCTCCACACTCCCTTTATCCACAGTTATTCGCGTTTTTCCTCGCCGCTGGATCACAGTTATTTCAGTCTACTTCTCCCCATTCCATCCCCATTGACTTTGTTGCCTTTGAAACTAATTTCACACCTCCAGCCACATTTCCTCATAGCTGGTGATTTTAACTGCCACCACACCTCCCACGGCCGATCCCTAGAACGCTTCCTCTCCACAACTGACCTTATTATTCTTAAATCAGATCGCCCCACACACTTTGACATGCGCATGGAATCTTTATCGACCTCTCTCTCTCTGCTCCCCTTCTCTCCATTCAGATTTCCATTGGTCAGTTCTAGACCACTTTCCCTATAGTGACCACTTTCCAGACCTTTCTCCTACTCCATATGTACCACTTCCTAATCCCCGAAGCTGGGGCTTTGATAGAGCTGACTGGCGTACTTTCTGGCGTACTTTCTCTTCACTTTCTCTACTTTCTCTTTCCACTATTCCTATCCTTCCGTCCTCCTCCAAGTCCATTTCAGAAATGCTAAAATTTTTCCACAATTACAACCCTGAGAGCTGCCTATACAGCCATTCCCTGAACCTCAAGACATTGTACTTCTAAATGTATTCCATAGTGGAATTCTGATTGCACCAAAGTGCTTTGCTTAAAACGCACAGCCTGGAACAGTTATCGCTACAAACGAGGAATCCCTAATCAGCTATCAGCCCTTATCTCCTTTACAAGAGCATCTGGCGAAATTACATCCTACATCCATTAAAGCTGTTTGGCGTCGGATCCATAAACTATCTTGCAGACATCCACCCCATCCAGTCCCCGTCCTCTAAATTCGAGATACTGTCATCTCTGATCCTCTCCAAGTTGCTAATGAACTGGGTGAGTATTTCAGCTAAGTCAGTAGTGGCTCTAACCTTTCTCCCATGAAGGCCCTGACCTTTCTGTTAACTATTTTCAACCACACATGGACGACAGGAAATTTTCTTTATCATTGACGATCGAGGGTACCCGATTTGAAACCCATTAAATCAGGTCCCTCACGATTACCACCCCATCGCTCTACCCAGCTGCTTGTGCAACTACTAGAGTGAATGATTAACTTCCGCTTAATGTGGTATATCACTCTTGATTATGGATATCTACTCCTCTGCCTCCACTTCTCTCCTTGCCCATCTTGATACAATCCATCACTGTGGTCTTCGCTTAGCCCTAGGTGCCTTCCGCTCTTCTCCAGTTGAGAGCCTGTACAATGAATCAGGCATACCATCTCTCTCTCAACGCTGTGCCCTTCTCACCCTCCGATGTTATGCTCGATTCCACCAACTTCCCCTCACTAAACTAACTATCCCACGTCCCCTACTTCTTACCTTTGCTTCTTCTCCATGTTTACCTACTCCTTTCTCCACTCGCATGGATACCCTCCTCTCTCATTCCCCTTTTCCTCATCTCCGACCTCTCCCGTTCTCTGTCCATTCAGTCCCTCCATGGCTTAAACCTTGCCCCCATATTTGCTCCTCTGTCTTCCCAGACCCACCAAAATCAAATATTCCTCCGGCTGGCCTTCTCGCCCATTTCCTTGACCATGCCTCCACTCATTCGTCCAGTAATCACGTTTACACTGACGGCTCCAAAACCACCTCCGGTGCTGGTTTTGCAGTAAACTTCCCAACTCGAATTTTCAAATACCCCCTCCCTCCTGAATCCAGTGTCTTTACCAGAGAACTGTATGCACTCCTTTTTGCCTTACTCACTCCCCTCTTCCTCTTTTACAATTTTTACTGACTCCCGTAACTCATTAACTCTCATAAATTCAATACACACGGCTAACCCCCTTGTTTTTTAAGATCCAGAACTGGTTGTTCTACCTGTCCACACGTCATAAAACAATCAAATTTTGCTGGGTGCCCAGCCATGTTGGAATCCCCGGCAATGAACAGGCAGATACTCTAGCACGCTACGCTGATATGTCCACATCAAACCAACCATGTTTCTCACATATCTCAGCCATGGATTATTACCCACACTTTAAGACCTTCTTGTATAATTGATGGCAATCCTTTTGGTCAAGTCTCCACACTAATAAATTACATACTGTAAAACTATCAATCTCCTCCTGGTCAGCTCCATTCCATCGGAACAGACGTTGGGAGACGGCTCTGGCCTGCTTACGCATTGGCCACGCCCGTCTAACACACTCCTATCTGATGTCACAATCCGATCCACCCCTATGTTCCTTATGTAATGTTCCTCTTTCAGTGCCACACATTCTATTGTCATACCCACGTTTTGAAGCAGCCCATACCTTTACTTTCCCCTACCTATCCTCCCTACATAGACATCCCAACCTATCAGACATCCTTACAGAATCTCACACTTTCTGCTTTGACAACCTGTTTTCCTTCCTCAAACGCATATATATCGTTCACTTAATCTAACCCCTTTACATTACCTTACCCAATCCTAACCCATTCACTCACCAATTCCTTAAGCCAGCTTTAACAACTAATCACTAACCCAACCACCCTTCACTAACATTAACTATAGTGCTACATGACCTTAGATGTCTAGCACATTTATTTTAATTTTAACCATTAACCATTAACCATTAATGTGGTATTTTGAATCTCACAATATTCTCCCTCCTTCCCAGTATGGGTTGCCCGAAGTACAGCTGACCCTCTTACTCAGTATTAGTATTAGTATTAGTCATATTCTTTGACATAGAAAAAACATATGATACCACATAGCGGTACTATATTCTCCAACAAATATCTTCCCTAGGCATATGCGGAAACATGGGTGTCTTTATAAAGTCTCCTCTCCAAACGCACTTCCAACCCTCCAACCCTCCGCCAATTCCTCGTTTGCAATATCATCAGTATCCTCCTGGGCCACAAACCATGGTTTTCCCTTTACCTCCAAATCTTTCTCCATCCTTTTCTCTTGCGCACGTGGAGGTCCCCAACCTCCATGCTTCTTATATGCCGCTATACTTTAATACCGTTCTTTGGCAAATTCCTTGGCATTATTTTTGACTCCAGATTGTACTGGCGAGACTATATCTTTTACATTAAAGAAAAAAACTTAATCTTACAGACTCTTTCACATATATCCTGAGGCACAGATCACTTGACGCTGTGCCCTTCCCTCTCTCCGATGCTATGCTCGATTCCACCAACTTCCCCTCACCAAACTATCCATCCCACGATCCCTACTTCCTACCTTTGCTTCTTCTCCACGTTTACCTATTCCTTTTTCCATTCGCATGGATACTCTCCTCTCCCATCCCCCCTTTCACCATCTCCGACCTCTTCCCTTTTCTGTCCATTCCGTTCCTCCGTGGCTTATACCTTACCCCTATATTGGCTCCTCTGTTTTCCCTGACCCACCAAAATCAGATATCCCCCCTTCTATCCTTCTTACCCATTTCCTTGACCATGTCTCCATTCATCCCTCCAATATTCATGTTAACACTGATGGCTCCAAAGCAACCTCCGGTGCTGGTTTCACAGTAACCTTCCCAACTCGCTCTTTTAAATACCCCCTCCCTCCTGAATCCAGTGTTCTTACTACAGAACTGTATGCACTCCGTTTTGCCTTAAAACACATATACTCGCTCTCTTCTTCCTCTTTCACTATTTTTACTGACTCCCATGACTCATTATCTCTCATAACGTATATGCACTCGACCTATCCCCTTATCTGTAAGATTCAGAACTGGTTGTTCTACTTGTCCACACGCCATAAATCAATGAGATTTTGCTGGGTGCCCAGCCATGTTGGATTCCCTGGCAATGAACAGGCAGATAATCTAGCACGCTCTGCCGCTATGTCCACATCACAACCACGTTTCTCATGTATTCTAGCCACGGATTACTACCCCCCCCCCCCCCCCCCCCCCCGCTTTAATACCTTCCTTTATACCAGATGGCACTCTCTCTGGTCAAGTCTTCACACTAATAAATTGCACACTGTAAAACTATTAATTCCTCTTGGTCAGCTCCATTTCATTGGAACAGACGTTGGGAGACGACTCCCGCCCGCTTACGTATTGGCCCCTTTCTTCCCTATGCAATGTCCCTCTTTTAGTTCCACACATTCTGTTGTCCTATCCACACCTCTGCTTCCCCCCACCTATCCTCCCTTCACAGACCTCCCAACCTATCAGACATCCATACGGAATCCCACACTTTCTGCTTTGACAACCTGTTCTCCTTCCTCAGATGCATACATATCCTTCACACTTGATCAAATCCTCCTTACCCAATCCTTTTTAATCCATTCAACTCCTTTACCCATCTTTAACTTTTCCATTATTACTCTAGATTGTTGACGTATAGCAACTAACTAGTAACTCTACCCTTCACTATACCTTCCTATAGTGTTACATGACCTTAGATGTCTTAGATGTCGAGCACAGTTATTTTTTGCTTTTAACCATTAACCTTCCCCTTCTACCAACCTTTGCCTTATGCTATGCCCTATCAGTTCCCCCTCTCTACCTTTTTTCACTACTAATCTATCCTCTAGTACTATTCAACCTGTAACTTTACCCTAATCATTAACTCATTCCTAACCCTTTTCGCTACTCTACTTTACTATAGTGCCATATGACCTTTGGCGTCATAAAGCACTTCCTCACGCAATCACTATATTTTGAATACGCCACTTATGACAGATGTTGACGCGACAGAATTTTTTCAGTAAATAAATTAATACCTAACATTTCATTCCCAAGGTTCAATTTATTTGCATAAAATTAATTGGGGTTTCAGTGGAATATCCTCATCTCTGAAAATTCCCTTGGTCTATACATTTTAGCAGTATATTTGTTGCAATGTTGCCAGGGCTGTGCCCTGCCCCATGGAAAGAGGGGAGCTGGCATACACTCTGTTCAGAGAGGATTAATATTTTTGGAGTGGATTGCCCATGTCAGTGCCTCCGAGTGTTACAAACTCTCTCACATATCCTGGGGTTCAGATCGCAAAACACTCCTCCAAAATTCAATATCACTCGTACAGTATATTCACCCTATCAACCCTCTAGTCTGTAAGATACAAGACCAGTTGTATATGTCTACACGACAGAAATCAGTCAAGTTTTGCTGGATGCACAGCCATGTCAGGATCTCTAGTGATGAACAAGCAGTTACAGTGACACGATCTACCACCTTCTCCACTCGCCTTGCGCATTGATACCTCATGGCATGCTTCAAGACCTTCCTCCATAATCGTTGGTAATCTTTCTGGTCAGGTCTGACCAACAATAAATTGCAAACCATAAAACCTTCCATCTCTCCTTGTTCAGCCCCATATCACCAGAAAAGATGCTAGAAACTGCTCTTACCCGGTTAAGAATAGGTCACACTCGCCTTGCGCATTCATACCTCATGTCATGCTCAAGGTCTATATAACTTCAATAGACCTTAGTCACGTCCAAACCCTCTCAATGTTCCTCACTCTTTCAATATCTCGTCTATACTCGTCCATCTAAAAACACCATAAACGATACCTCCCTGTCAAACCACTGTCCCTTGCATAATTATACGCATGGTTCTTCGCCCTTGGATCACGATTGTTTCAGTTTACTATTCTCCTTCTCTTTCAATTGACTTTAATGCCTTTAACGCCTTCTTCCCTCCCCCTTTTAAGTTCTGTCCCTTCTCTAACTCTTCTACTATCCACTTCCTAAGGTTTGAAAGCCGTGTTCAAAGGATGAAAGGCTGACTTTGTGCCAGTCCTGAACGGCCTACAGGAGCCATGGGCACAGTATTCCCGTTTAGTTGTCTAGCCCTTACCCCTCAAGTCGACCCTGAGGAGTGGACTGTTCTCTTCCCATTATACTCTAGGCTTACCATGGCCAATAATGAAGATTTTATACCCTGGTTAGGGGCAGTGAAGCTTTGCCCCTTAATCAAATGGCCCCACCGATTCAAATTTTCCCGGTTCCCTGACCCCAGGTTCCTTTGACCACGACTCTGAACACTACTACTACTATCCTCTCCTCAATGCCTTCTATTACATCATCCACCCAGGTTAACGCTCAGCCTCTAGGAGACATTCCTACTCTCCCAGCATTCTCATCTTATCAACTACCCCATTTAATTTTTACTTTGGTGGAGAATCCCTCCCTGTCCGACCATATCAACCTCCTCCCCGTCAAACTGTTGGCGTTTAGGACATCTTGCCAATCACAGCTGTCCCACAGCCTGATGCCCTCTATGTGCCCAAGCTGGTCATGGCGACTGTGTATTTTATAGGGGCTGCCCCACCTACAAGTTTAAGTCTGAGGTGGCAACTCTCAGATTCAGACTTAGACTCACTCTACGTGAAGCAAGACAGGAAACACGTCGACGAGGTTTTTCTCTCAGTCCTACTTCAAAAATGTTACTCGCTCCGCCCCCTCCCCCTCCCTCTCACGATGTTCCTACACCTTCCCCTAAACCTATTCCTACTCCATCTTACATTCCCACTTCTACCTTCTACCCCCCCCCCCCCCAGTCAAATTCTTTTGCCATTCCAAATCCAGACACCTCAATCTCTACTGCAGCCCCAGCACCTCCCCCTCTCCCTCCCCACACTACCCGTAGCAGACAGTCTAAAGTTCCACCCCTTCTTCTCCTACCACATTCTCACATCAACCTACCTCTGCCTCTACTCTTCAGACACCAGTCTACCCCCCCCCCCCCTCTTAAGAAAACCGTCTCTCAAAACTCCCCAACCAATTCCACTGCAGGAACTATTAAAGATACTCAAATTGAGACCGAAACCCCTCATCTACCC
>NC_061852.1:22875805-22880805 GCF_019202785.1 Penaeus chinensis | reverse complement strand
GGCCCCTCCTCCTGGTCAGCTCCATTCCATCGGAACAGACGTTGGGAGACGGCCCTCGCCCGCTTACGCATTGGCCACACCCGTCTAACACACTCCTATCTAATGTCACAATCCGATCCACCCCTATGTCCCTTATGTAATGTTCCTCTTTCAGTCCCACATATTCTATTGTCATGCCCACGTTTGTAGCAGCCCGTACCTCTACTTTCTCCCACCTATCCTCCCTACATAGACATCCCAACTTATCAGACATCCTTACAGAATCTCACACTTTCTGTTTTGACAACCTGTTTTCCTTCCTCAAACGCATATGTATCCTTCACTTGATCTAATCCTTTACATTACCTCATCCGACCCTAACCCATTCACTCACCAATCCCTTAACCCAGCTTTAACAACTAATCACTAACCCAAACACCCTTCACTAACATTAACTATAGTGCTACATGACCTTAGATGTCTAGCACATTTATTTTGCCTTTAACCATTAACCATTGTACACCGGCCTTAGGGTCTAAAACTGCTTCTATTACCCAGCGATTTTCATACCACTGATTCTGCATTTTACACCTTCCCTGTTTAACGTTATTCCTTAACAATACTTCCTGGCCAACTACCCAGCTAGTCTCTTTCCCTCTCTCATCCTTGTGTTTCCTAGTTATCCGCTTCTTTTTATTTTCCGCCTCTTTCGCTAACTCCCAAATTGTCATTTGCATTTCTCTCAGTTCGCTTACCCATTCATCGGGAGTTTCCCCCTGGTCATTAATTATAATTGTCTCTCGTGGCAACTTTGCTTCCCTACCAAACAAGAGGTGAAAGGGAGAGTAGCCTATCGTTGCACGTGGCGTAGCTCGGACACATGTTCCGGCCATTTTTTTCCCCGCTTTCTCATCTAAGGTTACTAAAAGTCCGTGCAACGTCCGGTTAAATCTTTCGCAACATCCGTTTCCTTGCGGGTGATATGCACTTGTTCTTACTTTGTCTACCCTATAACTGTTTGATAAGAGAGCTAAGAACATTTCTGCCTTGATCTGAAAGCAATCTGTCAGGTGCTCCAAACTTATCGAAAATGTGTTCCTTTATTATTTTTCCTACGGTAGCTGCCTTTTGATATTTAGTTGGAATTGCAAACGAATATCTTGTAAACACGTCCGTTACTATCAGAACATTTTCAATGCCCATCATTTTGTCTAACACCGTGAAATCTATTGCTAGCATCTCCCACGGTCGGCTCGCTTCTATTTTCCCCATGATTACTTTAGGCTTCGGGGTTTCATCTTTCGCTATATTACATCTCTCGCATTGTCCCACATGATTTTCTACGGTTGTCCACATCCCTGGCCAATAACCGCGAGATTTGATCAAACAGAACGTTCTGTTTCTCCCCTGATGTCCGAACTGATCATGAAATGCACGTAATACTAAGTTTTGCAATTTGGGTGGTGATACAGGCTTTATTCTCCAAAGGTTTACCCCGGCATTCGTTCTGTGCCACACTATGTCATCTTGAACTATTAGGTTCTCTCTATCCCTGTACAGCTTCCGAAAATTTGCATCTTTCAACCAGTCCTCTTTAGTAGCTTAACGGGCTATTGTCTGTGTAAACAACGAATTCCCTCTCTGCTAAATAACCTTTAAATTTATCACTGATCGCCCATTTTAGCGCCAGTAATTCCAACTTCCGAGAACTGTAGTTTACCATGTTCTTTTCCGATCTCCTTAAACCTTTGGTCGCATAACAAATCGGATGCAATTTCCCGTCATGCTTTTGGGACTATACTCCCCCTAACCCTTTGAAACTTGCATCGGTCTCCAAAACAAAACTCTTGTTGAAATCCAGGCATCTTAACACAGGTGCGGTTGTTAACATGGTTTTTAATTCGTCAAAAGCCTCTTCACATTTACCATTAGACAATGTAGCGGTGCAGCCTTTTGGGCGAAGTGTTTGCAAAATTTTCTATAAAGGGAACAAAATCCGATGAATGCCCTGACGTCTCTCACGGTTTTTGGTTTCGCCCATGACTTAAAAGCAGCTACTTTATTCGGATCTGTACTTGTGCCCTTGTCTGATATTTGATACCCCAAATATGTTACTTCATTTGCAAACAATACACATTTATTAGGTTTGAATTTAAGTCGTATTTTCTCATCCGAACAAACAAATGATGAACATGCAGTGTAGCAAAGATTTTATCCCCCAATATCCTGTCCATGTATCGCTGAAATGTACTAGGGCTGTTTGACAACCCCATTGGCAAGCGCTTGTATTCATAACGACCGAATGGCGTACTAAAAGCCGTTTCCTGTTGACCCCTTGGATACACTTCTATCTGATGGTACCCCGCAGCTAAATCTAATGTTTAAAAATATTTCTGACCTGCTAATGCCTCCACGGTTTCATTAATTCTTGGGAGGGAGAATGCATCTCTGATAGTAAATTTATTCGAATGGCGGTAATCAATGCGGTCTTAGTGATTGGTCTTTCTTTCTTACAACAACTATTGCTGCCGAATAGGGACTTACACTGGGTGCAATCACGCCTTGCTCACACAATTCCTCAATGTGTCTCTTTACCTCTGGTATCTGCTTTGGTGATATTCTTCTGTAAGGTACCCTAATAGGTTGTTCTGTCGTGAGAGGAATGACGTGCTGAGGCAGTCCCTATTGGGTCGCTCTCATTTGCAAAGACATCACGGTATTCATATAATAGTCTCTCTACAGACTATTTTGGATTTCTATCCAAATTTTCCTGGCTTATTTTAATCCCCTGTAAATCTATTACATTACCCTCTACTTCGCATCCTCTTACCTTTTTTACTTCTATTTCTTCTGATTTTACTACTTTTGCCACCCGCCATTTCCTTCTTAATCTGCACATTTTCTCCGACTAATTAGTTACGAGTGCATGACCCTTCCCATTCTTCACGCAGATTGTAATAGGTAGTGACACTGCCCCTTCTGACACCCAACCTTCATCTCTCTCATATCTTACGCTCTCCACATCTACTCCCTTACACACATATATATATATATATATATATATATATACATATATACACATATGTGTGTGTGCGTATATATATGTATATAATACATATATATACATACATTCATACATAAACACACAGTCAATAATGTTATATATATATATGTGTGTGTGTGTGTGTGTGTGTGTGTGTGTGTGTGTGTGTGTGTATTCATATATGTATATATATGTAAACATATACACACACACAAATATACATATGTATATATATATATATATATATATGTACACACACACACACACACACACACACACACACACACACACACACACACACACACACACACACACATGTATATATATATATATATATATATAAATAACATTATATATATATATATGTGTGTGTGTGTGTGTGTGTGTGTGTATGTGTATGTGTATGTATATATGTTTATATATATTCATATATGCATAAATATACACACACATATATATATATATATATATATATATATATTCATATATATGTATATATACGTATATACACACACACACACACACACACACACACACACACACACACACACACACACACACACACACACACACACGCATATATATATATATATATATATATATATATATACTTATACACAGAGTCAGTAATGAAAAAGTCGACATAGACTGAAGGTGGCCATGTTATCGTCATCGTGGTGTATCTCTCGTAAAAGTAGGACGTGTCTTAGTGCTATTCTAAGTTGTGAGAGAATCCTGTCTCCTCCCCTCTCTCTCTCTCTCTCTCTCTCTCCCTCTCTCTCTCTCTCTCTCTCTCTCTCTCTCCCTCTCTCTCTCTCTCTCTCTCTCTCTCTCTATATATATATATATATATATATATATATATACATATATACATATATATGTGTGTGTGTGTGTGTGTGTGTGTGTATGTGTGTGTGTGTGTGTGTGTGTGTGTGTGTGTGTGGGTGTGTGTGTAGACAGAAGGATGGATAGATATAAATATGCACATTTGTGTTATTACCGATGCGGTGTTTGGATATATTGACACCATATAGTTCACTAGGTCTTTCACCAGGTGAGTAGTTGGTTAGGTAATCCTTATTGGTGGTTCTCAACCCACCATCATATCAACGATAGACTCTCTGCGTGAGGGCGATGTGCGTGTGAATTCACGCAATCACATGCACGCAGTGTGTGAGCGGATTTGCACGGATTTTCTTATATTGAATAAGTCAAACCTAGATACGGTAATAGGCGAGTCTAGCGTAGGACCAGAGCAGGTTATTATTACGATAAAAATCTCTCTGTTTTTTGGGGGACGTATAAGGGACTGGACTTATTGACCTTGGATTTATTAAGAGGATTCTAACGCACACGAAAGCACTAATTTTCTTTCGGTCTGATCGAACTATCGTTTTGCACCTAACTCGAACGCTAAAACATTCGTATTTAGTCACGTATTACACCAGATCGATAAGTTTCATTTACGAAAGCACTAACAATCTCAGCAATGTTACAACTATCCTTGATGACCTCCACTGGTTATTTATATACACACGTTTCCCAGACTGCCAGGTGCAAAAACTTTCCTCATCATGCAAAAACCCTATTTCCCGTTCCTTAAAATCACATACACACACGTGTGTGTGTATATATATATATATATGTATATGTATGTATGTGTGTATGTATATACATATACATACATACATACGCACACACAGACACACACACACACACACATATATATACACATATATATACACATATATATACACATCATACATACATACATACATACATACATACACACCCGCGCGCGCATGAACACACACTCACTGTGTACATACATGTATATATAATCATACAGAGAGAGAGACAGAGAGAGAGAGAGAGAGAGAGAGAGAGAGAGAGAGAGAGAGAGAGAGAGAGAGAGAGAGAGAGAGAGAGAGAGAGAAATAGAGAGGAAGAGAAAGAGGAAGAAAAAGAGGGAGAG
>NC_061852.1:22868305-22873305 GCF_019202785.1 Penaeus chinensis | reverse complement strand
CACTGACCCAATTAATATATGCCGGCACTCAGACTTGCCGGTAATTGCCTCATTAGCCCCAAGCTACACTGATCGGCGTAATGTCGTGTTTGTTAGTATGGTGTCCCATCTCAACGACGATTTAGGAGACCTGTGTGACGTCGCAGTTTATGTCGATGATATCCTCATCAAAGTCTTTTCAGAAGAGATTTTGTGTTTTCCAGCGATTCAAAAAAGTGATATTTTTGGCCTCCCAACTGACTTTATCTTAAAATATATACAGACCACAAAGCTGCCTGATATTTTATAAGGTTAATCAAAGGACTAATTCCAATAGATAGCTTGGAACTCGCATTTTATTTTATTATTTTATAAGTTAAGCAATTCTCTTTTTACCTACGTAAGAAAATAAAAATACTAGCAGAGAACCTTTCCTATAATCAGTTTTTGGCAATGATTAAGTGTATTTAGTTTAGGGCTATTCAAATTGCAAATAAAAATATGGCTGACTGCAATTGGCAAACAAAAAAAAAAAAAAAAAAAAAAAAAAAATCACATCCATTCATCAAAAAATTGGCACAGAATATGAACTTTGAAACCTATGGATAACTAATGAAAACGTAAAGCAAATTAAAGTAAACATATCTGAAATTCGTATCTATCGACAAATCAAGCTATAGAATTTCAGGGAAAACAATGCAAATGTCAAATGTATACATACATACATAACCCGACCCCATCCCTTGCTCGTTGATGTATAGATGCATGTATAACTTAATCATGTCATTGAAAAACCAATGATGTACCGTTTTCCTCTGCAAACATAAACATTAAGACAATGTAGTTGTAATTTACTCGTGTATTTATAATTAACTCACATGGCTCGTCTAAAGACATACACATCTTAAGCACAATGTGTTGGTCCCATCCCTGTTTTCGTTACTATTGTAGCTTTTGCATAGACCTGCTGAAGCAATTTTGAAGTACGGCCCATCTGTTTTCCATGGCATTATGATATATCTTTTGGTCTTCAATAATTACACATTTGAGCAGCTTATCATACTTATCGTGTATGAAAATAAAACTCCAATAAATCACTGAAAACGCAAAAACCATCAGCTTAAAGATGTTTATTTTTTTTCCATCGCTTTTCAGTGTAAAAAATTAAAGACCAAACAACCTAATTTTTTTTTTTTTTTTTTTTTTTTACCTCACATCTGGGTACAAAGCAGGAGGGAAATTAATCGTTCTAAAAGAAGTGATTCACCACCCAAAAAAGCCTTTCCAGCTGCACACAACCAGAACAATAAATTTAATGACACTGCATCATGATCCTCAATCCCCTGCACTTTGGAGATGATGCTTAGTCTCCTGGCTAGGAGGCTCCTCTCAATCAGTACATGTAGGCTGCGAGCTGAATGGCCTTATACATTTGCGACGTCTGTGTATTTGTGGCTTAGGCCCTCGTCATATAAAGGAAGACTTTCCTCATCATCTCAGCCCATCTAACCCGGCAAGCTGATACGGCAGCCTACCACAGAGTCAAGATTCTGTGTTTTAGTCTTGACCATATTGATCTTTTCTCAGTGAACTTAAGCCAACACAAGTTATGGGTAGGATCCTGGACTTCATCTTTGACCCTGCGTTTCTAAGGATGAGAATGTTATCTACTGGGTTTGTATATAAAAAAAATTTCCAGACGGAACGCAGATTTTACCTTTCAGGTTGCAATAGCTTCGTAGTAGCTGGGATCCAATGGATGCCTTTGCAGCTGACAATATGGATGTACTCGAGACCAGCCAGTGCCACAAACCAGGCAGCCTCAACTCATACAGACCTTGACAATCTCCTATATAGTATTTCAATAGGCCTCTGAGGAATGTTGCAGGGTAAAACCATGGGACTAGGCAAACCTGGATACCTTAATGTATGGGGTAACCAAAGGCTCACATCCTGAAAGGATGTTGATGACAGACACATAGATGCAGCCATACAGACCACTAGGTCCAAGGGTCAGTTTATATACCAGTAAATGGAGGATAAGAATTAATAGAAAAAAGACCATAGTAACTCATTTGCCTATCTGCAACAGTGATGATGCCGCACAGGGAAAAAGTCGATCATTACCTGAACTACAAACGGAAAAAAAAGAAAATGTGTACATTGGAAAAAGGACTAGTTTGGTTCTGGATCTGGATGTTGGAGAAGAGAGGAATTTGGTTGATAATTTTAGAACATGACTGGGATATATAAATATACTAAGTATATATGATAATGCCCCTAACCCATTCACACTCTCTCCCTTCCTCCTTCCCTCCCTTCCCCACTTTCTCCCTTCCTCCCTCCCACCCTTCCCCGCTTTCTCCCTTCCTCCCCTCTCTTTGTCTCTTTCTGTCTGTCATTCTGTCTCTGTCTCTGTCTCTCTCTCTCTCTCTCTCTCTCTCTCTCTCTCTCTCTCTCTCTCTCTCTCTCTCTCTCTCTCTCTCTCTCTCTCTCCCCCTCCCTCCCTCTCCCTCTCCCTTTCCCTCTCCCTCTCCCCTCCCTCCCCCTCTTCCTCTCCCCCCCTCCTCCTCTTCCTCTCCTCCCTCCCCCTCTTCTTCTCCTCCCTCCCCCTCTTCCTCTCCTCCCTCCCCCTCTTCCTCTCCTCCCTCCCCCTCTTCCTCTCCTCCCTCCTCTCCTCTCCTCCTCCCCTCTTCCTCTCCTCCCTTCTCCTCCCTCCTCCTTTTCCTCTCCCCTTCCTCCTCTTCCTCTCCTCCCTCCCCCTCTCCCTCTTCCTCTACTCCCTCCCCCTCTTCCTCTCCTCCCTCCTCCTCTTCCTCTCCTCCCTCCACCTTTTCCTCTCCTCCCTCCCCCTCTTCCTCTCCTCCCTCCTCCTCTTCTTCTCCTCCCTCCCCCTCTTCCTCTCCTCCCTCCTCCTCTTCCTCTCCTCCCTCCCCCTCTTCCTCTCCTCCCTCCCCCTCTTCCTCTCCTCCCTCACCCTCTTCCTCTCCTCCCTCCCCCTCTCCCTCTTCCTCTCCTCCCTCCCCCTCTCCCTCTTCCTCTCCTCCCTCCCCCTCTCCCTCTTCCTCTCCTCCCTCCCCTTCTTCCTCTCCTCCCTCCCCTTCTTCCTCTCCTCCCTCCCCCTCTCCTTCTCCCCTCTCCACCCTCTCCCCTCTCTCCCCATACCTCCCACCCCAGTCACCCCTCCTGAGCTTGTGTGGACGTGCAGCCCTTTCACGGTCTGTAAGTGATTTGTGCTTTTCTCTTCCTTATTATGGAGATGGCAGAGGAGACGTTGATGTCGGCAGCCTTAGCGAGGTCCCAGTCCTTCCACACTTTCAACACACCGCAGAATTCGACGAATAAAAGCGGAAATAACGTAAGAAAATATATTTTTTTCTGTGGTGTTGTGTTCGTGAGAGAGAGGGAGAGAGAGAGGTTGAGTTTCCATGTATGTTTTTTTTTTTTTTAATTTGTGGAATTGATTATGACGATTTTGCTTCCTTTTCTTCTTATTCGTATTTCATTTGACGAGATGTTTTATAGGAAAATTTGTAATAAGAATAGTATAGTTATGTCGTGGATTTTACTTATTTTTAGAATGGTCTAAATGTTGATATAATTGGGTAACTGGTAACCCCAATGGTAAATAAAAGTTAAATGGATTGAATATTATTTTATAGATTTTTTTTCCCCTTTTATTTCTTCACTGCTGAAAAAACTAAGCACAAAATTGGTTTTTGTGTGAGTAAAGTAGAGATGGTCTTTTATTATTATCATAATTTCTTGTTGATTGATAGATTGTAACCTCGATAATCAGCCAATAATGTACCTTCACTATATCAAATTTCAAGCCCAAGAGTAAAAGGATAAAGTTGCAAGGATGAAATACAGTAAATAAAAGAAAATTAATGAAAATGGATTCAGGTTTGAAATACATTGAAATGAGTGTCTTGGAATTTGTATAGATTTTGTAGAATATGAATATCCTCCTCTTTTGTTTATTTTTCTTTGCTGTTTAGCCATTAAATAACTCAGAAGAAAACAGTACATGAGATTGGAGTAGAGATGATCTCCTCCGCCTTGCTTGAACTGGATTTCACTCTAATATAGCCTAGGGCCTAATGTATTGTGACTGAGCCTAGTCTGACCTAGCTTAACCTGTCCGAACAAGCTGTTTGGGTCAGTCCAATCCAAGCCTCCTGACCTAACTTGACCTAACCTATCCTATTTGCTTTTAAGGTAACTTAATCAAACCCAATCCTAACCCGAAGCCTCCGTGAAGCTCTGCGCACAGATGGCTCTGCAACTGCTTAAAGGAGTCGAATAGAAGACCTTGTAACCTCCCCTGATTTCACTTATCCTTGAACTTGCCAGAAAAATGCTCTCCCTGGTGGCTTCGGGTTGATTCTACCCTAATCTACCCCTCTACCTTAATCTAAGGTTGCCAAACCTAATGTGACTGGCCTTTAACACTGTAATGGGGAGCCACAAACTAGCCAAGGTCATTATGTGTCTAATCACTGATATGACCTGACAGAAGAGCATATGTTTATATACCTCGGTGTATTGCTTGTTCTGTATAATCTGTAGAAGTAAAATAGGAAAAGGTCTTTTTTCATATTCATGTGTTTTCCTGCTCGTTCGTTCTGTGTTTTGTTTACAAATTGTTTAGCATTAAATTCTGCGCAATGATCCTTGCCCTGTTAGCAGGTCTCCAAACCTAATTCAGCCTAACATCACCAAATGTCACTTTAAATCACAACTTCCTATTTAGGCATGGAAAGTAGGAGTTTTGGTTAAACATTGCTTTCACAATTTTTTCGAGCAAAATTATACTTCTTTATCCTGTGATAAATGTCCATTTTATACAGATTTGGCAAATCATATATAAGATTTGAGTGATAAACTGTTTTTATTGTTTGAAATGTCGAGCAAAATTATACTTCTTTATCCTGTGATAAATGTCCAGTTTATAAAGATTTGGCAAATCATATATAAGATTTGAGTGATAAACTGTTTTTATTGTTTGAAATGTCGAG
>NC_061852.1:22855805-22863305 GCF_019202785.1 Penaeus chinensis | reverse complement strand
TGTATTTTTTTCTTTATTATCATTTATACTTTTATTTGTTCTATTTTTATTATTTATTTGTTATATATATATTTTTTGTAATGTCATTCCCTTTGCTTTGCAGGATAACCGCATTCATATTGGGGCCAGGATAGAGATGCGTGTAGTTACCCTTGGCCTGGATGGTGCAGGCAAGACCTCCATATTATTCAAACTAAAGCAAGATGAATTTGTGTCCACCATCCCAACCATAGGCTTCAATGTGGAGACCATTGAATATAAAAACTTCAAGGTAAGTGCTCAAAATGCACACCTTTTGTCTCCGTCTCTGTGGAGATGATTACAGAAAGCAACCATAGAAATGCAGGTGTTATTTAATTTCTCTCTTTCATAGTTTACAGTGTGGGATGTCGGTGGCCAGCCAAAGCTGAGACCCCTGTGGAGGCATTACTACTTCAATACCCAGGCAGTCATCTTTGTTGTGGATGCTACAGATGTTGATAGACTCGTAGAGGCTCAGTCAGAACTGACCAAACTTATGACTGAGCGCGAGTTAAAGGATGCTTCTCTGCTGATTTTTGCCAACAAGGAGGTATGTATATCTGATGGATTAAGTGATACTGCTTTTTTTTTAATTTGTATATGTAGATAGTTCTTAGTCTTCTAAGATTCACTCATACATGGTTTCTCTGCATTACTCTATTGTTCTCCAGAATTGTGATGGTGCCCTTGGAGTGGCAGCTCTGACGGAGAGCTTGGGGGTCCACAAGCTGTGCCTAGGCCGCTCCTGGCACATCCAGCCCTGTGATGCCCAGTCGGGAATGGGTCTTCACCAAGGCCTAGACTGGCTGGCACGACAACTTGTTCCCTCAGAAGTCCTGAATTCAGCAGGGTGATTCTTGGTTGCTGAAATAAGAGGCATTTAACACACACTCACATACCCAAAGTTGAATGGTGACATGAATGGGAAAACTTGAGTGTCAATGGTGTAGAAATATGTATTGATGTTCCCCCTTTACCTTCCTCACGGGAGTAAATAATGCCAGGAAGTCCCAAGAAGAATTGCTGTTTGATGGAAAAATTCTTTGAAGCACAGTATTGATCTACTGTTGTAGTGTTGCATGGGTTGAAAATCATATCACTCTAAAAAGATTTGTTAGCTGGTATAGCATCATTCAGGGGAGGGAGATTGGAGATTGGAGAGAATGTCAAGATATTTAAAGGATATGAAAGATTTGATTGCAGTATTAATACCATTGTACCTTTTACTGTGTTTGTTCCATTGTCAGTTTAGGCTAACCTAATTATTAATTAATTAATATTTTTTTTCTGTACTGTTTTCATCATCATTTACATCATCATCACTATCATAACCATCATAATCATCATTATCTATCACCAGTCCTCAGTTATCACCATGTATCATCAATTTTAAAACACTCATTTTACAGGCCTGTATTAGCATTAAAGAAAAAATTATACGAAAATAATCTCTACTCTTTTTGATCACTTTTTATATCCAAGTAAGTATAATTTTTATTCAATATTTCCATGAATGATATCACAGACCCACACAAATGACAGGGAATTTAGTGATTGTTTTCTTCATGGAAGAAGTGTGGAGTTTGAGAGAGATAAGAGGTGCTATGTGAGGAAATCTGGGCCAGTATTCTCATGAAGAGCTTTATATATTTCAGAGTTGGTGTAAATGGGTATTTTTCTTAACAAGGCATGGTACATGATATCTGTTATTGCTATACCACTATACCTGCACACACTCAGGTATGTAATCAAGATGCTTTTCCTTTCAGATGTGAACTGATATCTTGGTATTTTAATAGGTGTAAGAGTTGAAATGGATCAACCTTTAGAATGCTATGAAGAATTACCATGATGACACTATTGGAAATCTTGCCTTTCCTGCACTGACTATCTCCCTGTTCCTTCTTTCTCCCTCTGTTTCTCTCTCTATCTGATTATTCTCTCAGTTCTCTCTCTCAATTTCTTCTCCCTCTCTGTTTCTTCTTGCCCCCCCCCCCCCTCTCTCTCTCTCTCTCTCTCTCTCTCTCTCTCTCTCTCTCTCTCTCTCTCTCTCTCTCTCTCTCTCTCTCTCTCTCTCTCTCTCTCTCTCTCTCTCTCTCTTTAGGTTCAGTTTTTTTATGGTATTTATTTGGTGCCCTGTAAGTATATAATTGATTTATATTTTGATCAAACTCAAGGGAACTGATCTATTTACACTTCACTAAGATGTGAGAAGTGCACAGGAGAGTAAAGAACATCACCAACAAATAGAATGTTGAGAATAATTTGTGTGTGTGCGTGCGTGCGTGCGTGTGTGTGTTTGTGTTTGTTTGTTTGTTTGTTTGTTTGTTTGTTTGTTTGTTGTATATTTTTTTTTTGTTTATTTCAATCCTTTTTGTTTCTGTTACTTTGTGAAAGTCTGGCTTACGTATCTTATTTTGTCCTGAAGCAGATCTGTAAGATGTATTTTTTATATTACCTCCAAAGCCACAGATGTTCCCTTGCTTGAAGTTCAGTGTTTTATATTGTTTCAAGTTTATTAATGAATCCTAGTCAGTGATAGGTAAAGAATTTTTAAAATGATATGCATTGTTTAGTTTGACCATTTCTCTATTGTTTAAAAGAAGAGGCATGTAGGCAAGCACACCATATCACATAAACCTATATAATTGGTGTATGAAATTGGATAGAAGATGACTGTTGTATCTGTATGTGATTGCGTGAAATTGCAGTGATGATGAGTATGACTTTGGCAATTCTTTGTGCAGATGTTTTTAGATATAAATTTTATTCAGTGGTATTGACATTATAATTTTTTATCATTTCAAAGGTGTTAGTAATGGTAGTTGTGCCTTTGAGCATAAAGAAGACCCTGAGATTTGATTATTGTCCATTTCTTTCTGTTTAGAAAGCTTTATAACCTTTATTCATCCAAGGCTTTACTGTTATTATTATTATTATTTTTTTTTGAGTTTATCAAAGTATATGCCATTTTTATCATTTATAAAGTTTGTGAAAATGCATTCATCTGCACTAGCACTGTGCGCATGCAGTTCAGAATTCCTTAATAGACTGTAAGGAGCCTAGTGACATTATAACTTTTAACTTCATTACATCTCTATAAAATTTGCAGTATTTTCTCTGTGTTCATGTTTTTTTGTTTTTTTATTACTATATTTTTTTTTTATTATATAAGAATTGATTCCTATGGTTCAGTGAAGGAAGTAGGTACTTTAGGTACTTCTGAATCTCATTTTCTTTCTTATGAGCTCTATGGGAAAAATTTAATTCATGAACTTGAATGAGGTCTTGGAAATACAAGTTTTATACTCGTCAGAGAGTTTGTATTTGACGTGAATATGTAAAGGTATCAACATGGTGTGATGACAGAAAACCCTAGTCAAGAAATATGCTTTATATTCATAGAGTATGGGAGATTTTGAAAGGGGAATGAATGGCAGAAAAGAAATCAAAAAGCAATAAGCAGGCATACATGAAATTATATTTATTTGGATGATTTACAGTCTACTAGAATTACTAATATATACATATATATTTTTAAAAGAGATTATTTAATTGTAAACTTCAGAAAATACAGAAAAATGTTGTCACTATTTGAATATTGCAGCAAAAAGAGCTGTGGAACCAAACCATTATCTATAATCATGAATTTGATGTGCTTTCACAAGGCACTTAAAGACATTATATTAAAACTGTAGTGATACTCCACAAATAGGAATAGACATAGCAGAAAAATGTAATTTGATTTTCTTACAGATTTTATCATTGTATTATACTTACAGTATATCATCTGTTAAGAACCTTTAACAAATGTGCTGCACATTTTTTAGTTTTTTAGCACAATGTTCTCAGATGTGAACCTGGTACTCTTTCCCAGATGACTACGAATGTATATTTGTAACAGATATATTCAATGAAGTTGCTATTGCCCTTTAATGGTTATTAAATTTCCTGAAAGTTGGTAATGCACATCAAACATATCATTGTAATATGTAAAACCAGTGGATATGTTTTGCAGTGCTAATATAAACTTTAATTTCAGACTACCTTTTATAATCTTGGTTTAGGCATGCTACAATGTTATTCATATACTAGGCATGTATTCATTTTGTGCAAATTGTGCACATGTAATATTGTCTGCAAATTCTGAATGTAATTATACATTGCATATGATTATGGATCTTAATATATTTACAATCTTAGAATTTATTTAAGTTACACATGCAAAAAATAAGATTGGGCAGCATAGCATTAAGGTAAAACCATATTTACTGGAAGTCATAATTTATGAACACATCATCAGGTCATTATAAAAAAAAAACAATAACCGTAGTTACCATTCAAACTGATTTGACTTCTAATGTATTAATTTGTAAACATTGTTTATCACTATAATTTTGCCACATCCTTATGGTGTTATATTGTTTGTGTTCATATATTGCTTAAAATGCTCATTAACTACTATTTGATATTTCTTGATATTAACTGAATCAGAATCACCACACATGCATTATTATGTTTTATGTTTTCAGTAGGCTGATCGATTCTATGATACCCTTAACAGAGGGCTTGACTTATGTATTATCAATTGCTAATTTCAATATTTAGGAGGTTAAATAGAACACCTTTTGGTAAAAAATATTAATCATGTGTATTAGAACTGTTTTGGAAATAATAAAATAATGAGAAGTGGATTTCTTTCATTTTTTCATCCTTAACTTATCAAACTCTGATAAGTTTGCTATTTAAAAAAAAAATCCTGTTATGATTTATAAACAGACTTTGCTATTATTTCAAAGAGGATACTATGCCCCACATGAAAATATGGAATGAAAAGAGACTGAAATACTAATAAATAGATACAGAGGTTAACCAGTTGACAAAAATAAAAAATGGGAACTTTTCTTGTAAAGATTGTTCCCTAGTTTTGTAGTCAGCTATCTTTGTATATAGTCTGTGATACTACCATGTTTTCCCAGTGGTCCTCTACCTTTTGTAGGCTTTGGACAATATTTATCATTGCAAATACAGTGAAGGGCAACAAGTTAATAAAAGAAGAAGAAAAAAACACTGGTATCTGCATATATATGCTCATTTGCTTTACTATATGTTATGCATATACTATGTCTACTACTACTACTAAAGCTTTTGCTGCTGCTTATGCTGTTGTTGCTGCTGCTTGCTCCTGCTTTTGCTGTTGTTGTTGTTGTTGCTGCTTCTACTTTTGCTATTGCTTGCTTCTGCTTTTCCTGTTGTTGCTGCTGTTTATGTATTTGCTGTTGCTACTGCTTCTGATTTTCCTGCTGTTACTGCTGCTTATGTTTTTTTTGCTGTTGTTTCTGCTGCTGCTTTTGTTGTTCCTGCTTTTGCGTTTGCTGCTGTTGCTGCTAATGTTGTTGCTGCTGCTACATCTGCTGTTAATGCTGCTGTTAATACTACTGTTGCTGCTTCTACTGTTCTTATTGCTGCTGGTGCTGCCTCTTATGATAATGATAATAGTGATATAGTAATAATAGTGCTAGTATTTATAATACTGATAGACATATTAGTAATGATATAATATTTCACGTTTTTTTTTCTGGTGAATCCTTGGGGAAACCCCTGATTATCCCTGTCTCTCTCCTATCTGCGAAATCATTTCCTCCCCTTCATTCTCTCTCTCTCTCTCTCTCTCTCTCTCTCTCTCTCTCTCTCTCTCTCTCTCTCTCTTTTATCTACCATCTCATTCACTCTACCCTTTCCTTCCTTTTTCTTTCTGCTTTATACAATCATAATTCTCTCCCTTGTCAAGATCTATTTATAAACGAGTTAATAAGTGGTTGCCAAGAACTATTTTAATCCAAGCCTTCCACATAATACCAGGAAAGTCTTGAATTATTATCGTACAACGTAGGTCAACATTTCGTAATTTTATTTAGCTTTAAGATATCGGAAAACTAGTGGATATACACTTACATCTAACATTTATTGAACAATATTCTCGAATTCTTCAACCAAAGAAGTTTGGAGCCAATATTTTTTTCTACCAAAGGCTTAAATACAGCTGATTATAGTATTTTATATCGAGAAAAACAGACCGTTTTGGAGTCCTGGTAATATTTCGGAAAATATTTAGATCAACTAATTTTGTCACAAGCAGCATTTAATTGCAAGTTTTAATTTTTACTGAAGAGAAATTCACCGGTAAATTAATTGAACGAGTTTCATTGCTTGTTATTACAACCTCCTGCCTTAGACCATCTAGATTCACAGTATTCATAATTACATTTTTCAAGTATGTAAGGGCAATGTATCACTGTTAAGTCACTGACACTGATACCAGTCAAGCACATTTAAGTTATTCTATTTTCGAATAGGATATACTAGCTAGTGGTATGGCCAAGACGGTAGCCCTGTTACAAAAAACAAGAATACAGAAACGCTGTGACACAATACCCATTTTTCTGCTGTGTTTGTAAATAACGTTGTTAAAAATGTGACTGACTTCAATTTTCTCTTTCAGTTTCATTTACAGAAATCCACTAATTATCAGAGGTTAAGGCTTTGAATGGATTACCGAGCTTCAGTAAATAAACTGTCTCATGGGCATCAAACTAGAGGACAAAATATTTCAAGCCGTAAAAACCTGAAACGTACAAGGCCTATATAAGTACATCTATAGACCTTGGACATGTATACTAAAGGGAAATGCGTTAAATGTATTTCGTTCTAAGGCAGTGTATAGCCTACGCTTGATAACCGGCAATATTCTCATCTCTAAAACCTTACATTCTCATTTATGTTTCGCTTGAGAATGATTGTATATCAATTTTGTACATCAGCATATTTTATCATGTGCCATTTTCATATTATATTCATGTACACTTATTAGGCTTTGTATTAATGGGAATATTCTTTCATGTTCTGATGTTACGATGAACAATGATAACAACTGCAGAAGCCCATACAAGAGGATTCTTAATTAACTCAAAATGCTCCACAGTATCATAACCTTATGAATAACCATAAGTGCATAACAAATGACAAAGTATAATTAAATATCCAAATTCCACTTTTATTTCCTCCGACGAAGAAGAAGCAAAACGCAGGTCTTCGCCATTGATTACTCCTCACGCACGCACATTAACCCCAGATTTAATTTCCTTCCGTAAACAGTGTACTATTGTGACCTCGAACCATGATTAAATTACCTGTCATTATAAGAAGGAAGAAGAAGAAGAAAAATGGAAGGGGTAAAGGAATCGATTAACGAGAGGTCTGCTGTGTGTTTTATTTCTTCGGGGTTGCGCCACGAGGTTAGCCTGTCAAGTGTATCATTTCTATCATTCTATAATTAAAGGGAAGGTGACGTTTTTTGTATGATTAATAAACGGATGAATAATCCGGCAGGTTTTAGTAATGATGTATTTTGAAAATATGACGACGCTAGCAAGAGGAACAGACAAAAAGTATTAAAAAGAATACATGAACTGATATCAT
>NC_061852.1:22838305-22843305 GCF_019202785.1 Penaeus chinensis | reverse complement strand
TACTACTTTTATTATTATTACTACTAGCTTTACTATTATTGATATTATTATTACTATAATTATTTCTTTTAGTATTTGTAATTGTCGCCTTGCCCTTTTCCTTGTATTTGTGCTCACTGAATGGCTACCTTAAAGGCTTCATAATTTTTTTTTTTTATATAAATATACACATTACATATTTCTTTATTTTCCATTGGTTTTGTGATAAAATTTTCATGCAAATTTATGTGATAAAAATTTCATACGAATTCATGTGATAAAAAGGCATACAAATTTATGTGATACAAATTTAATACGAATTTGTGTGATAAAAAAAATCATACGAATTTATGTGATAAAAAATCATACGAATTTATGTGATAGGATTGTGTGATCCTTTATATGCATCCATATTTTCCAGTTAAATACTCATATATTTAAATGATGTAGAAATGTTCAGATAAAAATAATATATGTTCAAATCAATAATAATGATAATGATGATGATAATTTAATGATAATGCTAATGATAATAATAAAAAAATAATAACAGAAATGCTAAAAATAAAGACAATAATGATAATAAAGATAATGCTAATAATGATAATGCTAATAATAATAGATAATAACAACAGTAATAATAATAATAACAATAGTAGTAGTAGTAGTAGTAATAATAATAATAATAATAATAATAATAATAATAATAATAGTAATAATAATAATAATAGTAGTAGTAGTAGTAGTAGTAGTAGTAATAATAATAATAATAATAATAATAATAATAATAATAATAATAGTAGTAGCAGTAATAATAATGATAATAAAAATAATAATAATGATAATAATAATAATGATAATAATAATAACAGCAATACAATAACAGCTGCAGCCACATGGTTTACATTTACTGGTGATTGGAGTAACACAGAGCAAATTTCCCTATTCACAAACCTGATAACTATGATGCCAATTTCCTTATTTCTTTGCCTTTGAAAATGTGAAGAAAACTGCCTATCTTTGCTCTTTCAGAAATTGCTTGAGCTTTGTCGTTGGAAAAATTGGTTTAAAAAGGGGGGTGGGAGAGGATTAAAGTTAACGGCAAAAACAAGCGTGGTTTACAAACATCGGCCAGAAGGGTTAATGGGCGTGGTTAGGAGAGCATGATTTAGAGAATCTAGCACTGTCTGTTGGGCGCCATTCTCCTGTAGAGAGTGGGCGCCATCGGTCGGCCAGGAACTCAGCCAAGAAAACGAGGGCGGAGATACCCAGCCCGCAGGTCCACAGGAGGAAGGCGCCCTGTAACTGCGCCAGCTGGAGCACCCCGCCTCCGCGCACCTGTCGGGGAGCAGGGGATAATAATGATTATCATAATAACGTGATACTTGTAGAATCATGATGCTGAACTTATAGTAATAACAACAAAGGTAATATTAACAATTATAACAAGAATGATAATGATAATGATATAATGATGTATGATTCATATTTATATATATATATTTATACATATATATATATGTATGTATATGTATATATATATATATATTTATACATATATATGTATGTATATATATATATATATATATATATATATATATATATACACACACACACACACACACATATATGTATATATGCATATATAGATAGATTTAAAAGACCCGGAAAAGTAATTAAGAACCAAACGATGACGCTGACAGAGAAGGCAAGTTTATATTTCCCGCAGTTGTTTAGAGCAAAGGAAGAGGTAGATAGATATATGTTGAATTTCAAGAGAACAGTGTTGTAGAAAGTAATTTTTCTCTATAAATGTCTACACATATTTACGCCCTATTTTGGATATGATAAAAAAATAAGGGCTGTACCAAAGGGTTAATTTTTCCTAGTCTCCATTTTCTGTGATTTCATGCTTATCCTTCCTGGGGAATGACACATCAAAATCTGGTATTCACCATTTCTCTTTTTTCTGATTTATCTGATGTCACTCTATAACTAATGTGTCTGTTTTCCTTTTCATCTTCGTGTACAAGTTACTGTGTCTGTGTTCACACACACACACACAAACACACACACACACACATATATATATATATATATATATATATACATATATATGTTTATATATATATATATATATATATATATATATATATATATATGTATGTGTGTGTGTGTGTGTGTGTGTGTGTGTGTGTGTGTGTGTGTGTGTGTGTGTGTGTGTGTGTATGTGTGTGTGTGTGTGTGTGTGTGTGTGAGTGTATATATGTGTGTGTGTGTGTATGTATGTATATAGATACATGTATTATATGCACACACACACACACACACACACACACACACACACGCATATATATATATATATATATATATATATATATATATATATATATATATATATATATATATATATATAGAGAGAGAGAGAGAGAGAGAGAGATATTATACGTATATGTATGTATATATAGATATATATATAGATATAGATATTATATGTGTGTGTATATATATATATATATATATATATATATATATATGTAAAATGTATGTGTGTGTGTGTGTGTATGTGTGTGTGTACATTAATGGCGCCCCTGCCTCGCCATTTCTTCACGAACCCCCGTCAGCACTACCATGTTCTGTTCTACTCAGCACCACTGATACTTCCTTGATACTATTAAAATTTAATTGTGCCTATTAGTGCCAGATTAACTATTGCCCTCTCTGCACCCACCCACACTTTAATACGACTTGCCTTCTTTCAAATACCAAGTACACTCCACTCAATGAACACGCACCTATAACTCTATATTACAAAACTTCTCGCTGGCTATCATCATTTTACAACACAACAAACAACTGAAGCCACACACTAAGATCAGTCCTAAGTGACATACAACCTCACCTCACACGTCATTCCCCCCGCACTAACCACTCCGTAATTGATATATTGTATCATTAGTATTTTTTCTGTCTATTATCTTTTTTGTCTTCATATTGTATATCATGTTTTTTTCCTCAGCGAAAATAATTACGTGTCAATTTATATCAAGTGCTGTTATATTTGTTTGTTCTTGTGTCTATTATTCATGTTTATTGTTGGCAAAGTCTTAAAATGATCTATTCTTCATCTTAATATGTTATGGCTATTAGTAATTACTCCATTACTACTTGCGTCTTCGGTTATATTCTCTGAATACATAGATATAAACCTTTGTGTATATCACTGTTTTCTTATACTTCCCGTGCAAATCATTTGCTTATTCACACATACATTCGAGTACCTGCTCTGACCATTAATCCACCCGCTTGACTACTCTACACAGAATTAACTCTAGCATTGTGAATTTCACTGAAACCAAATCCCTTTCATGACGTCCTTTTGAAGTTTGGCATCTTGTCCTCAGTAGTGCTGGAATTTATGCTCTTTAGTTTAAGGTACTGGTGAATACGAAACATGTAACTGATGGTAGTCTCTCCTGTTTCAAATAATGGCACCTCATTGCAGACAACATGCTTTATATAGGCTTATATAGCTATTATCATCGCAAATTAATTCTAAGCCGGCTCATGACCGTAAACGAAGGAACCCTGCACCCGCCGCACCAAGAAATTACTTGCCTTTTTAGCTTAACTATATGGATTTTTTGTCCAATTATTTTTTCTCTCTGAACTCGCTTATCCTGACAAATCCTAAGTAATCAACATCTCCTCACTTGACACATTACTCTTCTTGTGATAAATTGTTCTTCTTACACCCTCATTTTCTGGCATCATAGGAAGGTGATTGACAAGTGTATTATTATCATCCTCCTTAGCCCTTTTTCCGGCCTGGTACACATATATTTCAGACCGGATGGTACACTTCACAACTCTGTCCCAAGCACCTGCCCTTCCTCCTTGGGCGGACGCAGGTGCTTGCTCTCTTTTGGCCCTTCTACGACGTAGGTAAGCATCCGCCCTCGAAGAGAGCGTCCGCATAAAAGGACACGTTTCGTCAGACGGAGGGCTGGAGACGGCAGACAGACCAAGCCACACAAGGTCCAGCTCCAACTCGTATTAAAGTGTGGGTGGGTGTCCTCTATCCCGGGGACACGGGGTCCTCTTTGGGGTCTCACATCTACCTTCAACAATAAACCAGCAAGCTAAGACCCCTTTCATTCACCTGCACTAAGGCCAAGCTCTCTTGTTGACATCTGGTGACAGCGGTGCTCCCAACCTCTATCGTTGACATATACACGCACACACACACAAATATATACCCACATACAAGCTGCTCTTGAAACTTAAAGCACAGAACCAGAAAAAATATATATATTTGCATAGCCGATTCATCACCCAATATCATGCAAAATAACAAGGAAAAGTAAATAAATTAAATCAGTTGGCAATATATTTTTTTCATTCACATTTTCTCGCTATTTTTAAAAATATTAACGTAGCGTTGACACTTGATCGATGTTTGGGCAATTATCAAGTGGTTCAAGTGATTGTTATCACTACTATTATGATCATTATTCTTATAATTGTCCTATCATTATTATCATTAGTGTTAGTGTGTTATCATTACTACTTTGTTATTATTTTGATCACCATTATTACTATTATTGTTATTATTGTTATTATTATTATTACCATCATCATTATTACCATTATTATTGTTATTATTATTATTATTATTATTATTATTATTATTGTTATTATTATCATTATTATCATTGTTATCATTATTATGATTATTACTATTATCATTATTATCGTTTTTATCACTATTATCATTGTTATCATTATAATGATTATTGTTATCATTGTCATTATCATTTTTATTAAACTTTTGACTCCCTTAAAATGAATAAAAAGAAACATTCCATTTTTATTCATCAACATATTCACATAAATTCTACAACTTTCTAGGTAGCAGAAATAATAATCATAAAAAACTCTAAAACTTTACAGATTCAAACACCCTATATTGGGATAAAAATTCAACTGACTTCTTTATTCATATTTCTAAATATACAGAC
>NC_061852.1:22810805-22813305 GCF_019202785.1 Penaeus chinensis | reverse complement strand
GCAAACTATTTAAAAAACAAGGAGGGATATCATGAGAACACAACAGAATCTCCAATTTGCATAAGGCAGAGAGTGAGTAATAGTGAGGAACAGAAGTGTAATCGCCAAGAAAGAGTTAAAGAGGAGGAAGGAACTGAAAAGGTTAGATGCAAATTTACCACCATTACGGCAAAGGATACGAATCCACTGATAGAACCCAGACTTCGGATTAATACGCCTCAAACCTCTTTCAAAAACATGACATCTTTTGCTATTCGATTAAGTTTTGCGAAGCTATTATGTACATTGCAAACCTATACACAGTTAATACATCAAGAGACAAAAGTAAACACTGGTAACGGATTCTAACCAACTCCAAAGTCTAGGCTGTAGTATCACATTCTTGCCATTTGCCATTTGCCGTAGGGTTGATGGATCGGAGGGATCGAAGGACAGAGGAAAACGAGGTCAAGTCTTTTTTTTTTTTTTTTTTTTTGATGGAGTTCTTGGCCACACGTAGTATAGCACTCTAACGATTTCCTACAACGCTCAGGTAAGAGGAGGTCGAGATTTCATGTAAGCTAAAGATGAACCACGGTCGACCCTGGCTCGCTGCCTATCTGTTTATCTCTCTGCCTATTCTCTATCTCTTTATATAAGTATACACACACACACACGCATATATATATATACACACACACACACACACACATATACACTGCCATACACAAACACACACACACGCACACACATATATATGTGTGTGAATATATACATATATATTTATATATATATATATATATATATATATACACACACACACACACACACACACACACACACACACATATATATGTGTGTGTGTCTGTGTGTGTGTGTGTGTGTGTGTGCGTGTGTGTGTGTGTGTCCATGCGTGCGCGCTCGTGTGTGTATGTAAATGTATATATAAAAATGTATATATATTCTTTGACCTCAATCCCACTGTGTTTTAAAGTCAGCCGCTCGAGTCTTCCTTCTACATTTACTTGTGTCAACTGCACAATTTTCCATTATTCGTAGGATCTTCGCGTCGTGACTCACTCTGTCCCGCCTCCTTTTCCGTTGCCTTCCTACCGCCTTTCTTCCACTCATTGGCATCTCCATCGCCTTCTTTACTGGCTTCTGTTCGTATCTCAAACGTGCCTCTCTTGCCTTTCCCTTTATACTTCATGTCCCGCACTTCCCTCTTATATCATATATCTCTGTTCTCTCTATCATGCTTTATTCCTTTCTCTCCGGCGTCCAGGTTTCTGTTCCGTACAAAAGGTCTTACAACAGCTTTGTAAACTGTCATTCTTAGTTTCAGTGATATTCTCTTGTCCAAAGTTACTCCACTGCCTTCAGTCCATTTCCTCCATGCTTCCTTCATTAGGTTATCGTTCTGTTTTCTCAGTTCCCCCTTCTTTTGCAATCACTTATCCAAGGTATCTAAATTCACTCGTTTGTTTTAGTTTTGATATGATATTAACTTTTTGCCCATCTCTGCTAATGATCATTACCTCTGTATTTCCAGTATTTACTTTCAATCCCTTTCTTTCCGAGCACTCTTTCCAAGCCAAGTGCCTGTGTTGTAGCTTCTCTTCCGTATCAGCTATAATGACTAAGTATTCATCGAACAGACGTTCATATAGTTGTGCATTTCCCCTAAAATGTGTTGTTATTTAATCCAGCACGATAGCGAATAGCAGTGGGTTTAAAGCCGAGCCTGGTTCTGTTTTTTTCACTCTTTGTCACTGCCCTTAATCTGGCACCCTTGCACATTTACCCAATCAGTCTTACCATCAATTCTGGAATGCTTCGCCTCCTCTGACATCAATACGCCACTCTTCTCGGAACTCATTTGCCCTTTTTAGATCCACAAAGTACCTGTAGATATTCTTATTTCCTTCAAGATTTGTAACAGATATTGCGTCAGTATTATTTCTTTCCGGGTATAATTCCAAACTGATGTATGTGGATATTGACTGCTCCCTCAACCTTCCTTTTATAACTTTTTTCCATTATCTTCCAATAAATGAACTTAATGCCCCTGTAATTCTCACAACTCAATATGTATATAGCCTACACACATACATATATATATATATATATATATATATATATATATATGCACACACACACACACACACACACACGAATATACATACATATACATATGTATATATGTGTATATATATAAATATATATATATATATATATTCACACACACACATACACGCGCATACATACACACACACACACACACACACATATATATATATATACACACATATATATATATATATATATATATATATATATATGTATGTATATATAATTCCAAACCGATGTTTGGGGATACTGATTGATCCTTTAACCCTTCATTACCTTTAAAGATATATTATAATAACTTAATACCCCTTTAATACTCACAACTCAATATGTATACATATAGCCTATATATATATATATATATATATATATATATATATATATATGTATA
>NC_061852.1:22803305-22805805 GCF_019202785.1 Penaeus chinensis | reverse complement strand
GCTCCTCCTCCTCCTCCTCCTCCTCCTCCTCCTCCTCCTCCTCCTCCTCCTCCTCCTCCTCCTCCGCCCTCCTCGCCTTCCCCAGATGGAGCATGCATGCAGGTGAGCATGGACCAGCCGGAGGTGACTGTGTCTTCAGGAGGGATCGACCCCGCCAACCTCACGCCCGACGTCTGCAAGGACTTCTGCGCCAAGCTCGGGTTCGCGTACGCCACCGCCGACGAGGCTGCCTACTGCTGGTGCACCGATGACGCGTCCTGTGAGTCCGGGGGAGGGGATGGGTGTTAGGGGTGGGGGTGGGTGTTAGGGGTGGGGGTGAGGGTGGGAGGGGGAGGGGGTGAGGGTGGGTTGGGTTGGGTGGGAAGGGGAGGAGAGAGAGTGTGTGTGTGTGTGTGTGTAGGGTGAGGGTGAGGGAGGAAGTGAATGTGTGTGACTGTATAGATGAGTGTGTTGTGTGAGTGAGTGTGTGTGTGTGTGTGTGTGTGTGTGTGTGTGTGTGAGTTAGTGAGTGAGAGAGTGTGTGTGTGTGTGTGTGTGTGTGTGTGTGTGTGTGTGTGTGTGTGTGTGTGTGTGTGTGTGTGTGTGTGTGAGTGTGTGAGTGCACGCATATACATGTATGTGTGCATATGTATGTATATGTGAATGTATTTAAGAAATATGAAAATAATGCAGTCTTACTCTCTCTTGCCACTTGCGTGTGCGTAAGTGTTATCTCGCTTAGTTTTTTTTCTTTTATTGCCGTCAGACAACCACTCCCTGATAATAATCGTAATAATAATCATAATGATAATGATAGTGTTAATGATGATAATAATGATAATAATGATGATAGTAATATTGATGACAGTAATAATGATAACAATGATGATAGTAATAATGATGGCAGTAATAATGATAATAAAGATGATAGTAATAATGATAATAATAATACTGTTAAGGATAATGATAATAATGATAATTATAAAAAATAATGACAATAACAATGGCAACAGCAACAACAATTACTAATAATAATGATAATGATAATGATGATACTAATGATAAAATATAATAATAATACTAATACTAATAATAATAATGATAATAGTAATAATAATGATAATAATAATAACTATAACAACAAAAACAATAATAATGATAATAATAATAGTAATAATAATAATGATAAGGATAAAAGTAATGATGTTGATGATGATAATAATGATAATATGAAAATTAAAAATGACGATAAACATAATCATAACCATGATAATAATAATAGTAATAATAATAACAATGATAATGATGATAATGGTAATAAAAAAAATAACGACAATAAAAATGATAATAGTAATAGTGATGATATAAATAACGACCATAGAAATAACAATGAAGATTATAATCTCGACTGAGAATGTTACACGTCACTGGTACAAACAAAATTCAGCGGGATCTTTCTCACGCAAGCAGTGTAAGAAATACTATGTAAGAGAAGTGGGTCTTGATAAAGGAATATCTTGATAAAGGTGCGTGCTATTGGTGTGTCTGTCGTTAACAAGATCAAAATACTGTAAGGTTCACTTCTAGCTTAAGACCAGGTGATAGCCCATGGGAGAGGAGCCCGGAATACTCCTATGAGGCAGGCGAGGCTTAGGGACCAAGTACGAAATGAATAATGGGGGGTCCCGTTCACTCCTCGTAAGGAAAGGAAAAAATACTGGAAGCCAAAAGAAAGTAGCGCCCAAACTTCCAGGTTTTGTGGAAATAGATTAACGCTTTCAATAGTGCTTTATGGCAATTAGAGTCCTTTTCGTACATATAACAAAATAAACAAATGACAGTGGTAAACAAGGAGATAAGAACAGTAGTAGTAACAGAGGTAGTAGTAGTAGAAGCAGCAGCAAGTGGTAGCAGAAGCAAGTAGTAGGAGTAAGCAAAAGCACGAAAGAATAGCGAGGTAAAATGCAGGTAACGTTAGGTAAAAGCAGCAAAAATAGTAAAGGCAGAAATAAAACAGCTCTAAAGCACGATAACAGGTAAGGAGTTAGAACAGTGCTAAAACTTGACTTGAAATCGATTCAATAAAAGCTGAGAGAGTAAAAGCAACAAAAGCAGTAAAATAAGAGATAAAACACAGATAAAAAACATGTAAAAGTAATAAAATACGATAAAATAATGGGTAAAAGTTTAAAACAATGCACAGCTCGATGAGATCGTCATTGCAAGATAATACAAGTAAAATGAACTCGGCAGTGACTGAAATTGAGTACTTGAATAGAGTCAGTAAAATTGACATGTAAAACCGTAACAATGAAACGTTACATTGCATTGGGTTAAAAGCAAAATATATAGAGAGAAAACGGTCTCCGGGATAACTAAAGTAATCCCGCGCAAGGAGATCGTGGTGCAATAAAAAGTATAGTGTCATCCTCTCCTCTGGATCGCAGATCACAATCCACAATACTAATAGTTTTGGCCACAATAGAATGATTATTGGGATAAACACGATGGTGAGCATGAT
>NC_061852.1:22793305-22798305 GCF_019202785.1 Penaeus chinensis | reverse complement strand
ATCACTGTGTCCGTCTGCGTGTTCATGGCGATCATTCCGTTGAATTATTGGCAAATCCTGGAGTACTATTAATATTCATGTACAGTACTATTTGGCGGATGGCTAAACTGCTCTCTAAATTAAGTGGCAAAGCGGTGATAGTTTATATGCGTTTTGTCTATTGTAAATATTTATTTTTTGTGCGTCTTTGCGTTAGCGTTTCTTTGTTTGCCTGTCTGTTTCATATTATTTTTGCTATGTATGCTATGCTTCTCTCTGTCTATCTCCCACGCTCTTTTTTTTTCTTTTTTTTAGCTCACTTTCCTTAACTGTCAATGATTTATTCAGTCACTCTAATTACCAGAGCCTTCATAAAACTCTTTCGCCCTTTCATTTTTAAAAAGATGGAAATATATGAATAAATATTGGATTCGCTCTCTCTGACCCCTCATTTATCAAACCTCTCTCTCTTCCTATACAATCATCCCATAGATCTTCTTTCACAGAGACTCGCAGCTATCACTTTTCTCTGGTCAGCATTACTATTCTCTCTCTTCACACGGATTTATCTATAATTTGTCAAGTAAATATATTTTACTTGCAAACAGCTGAGTCCGAAAACATTCTTTGCAACCGTTGCGAAATCTAGAACTTGCAACTGAATGGTTCTTGCTATATACGTGTTATTAAATATATATTCATCTATTCAAATCTCACCACTACAACTTTCAAATGACTGTGTTTTCCTTTCTTCAGGAGAAAATGAAGTCACAGGACGTACTCTTCCACATATACAAATATGAATTATCACAAATTACCTTATCATAACTATACTAATCATTACTTTATCATCAATTTCTTTGTACGTTCAGGTCGCGGCGCTGGAGAACCCATGACCACAAAGTGCTGCGACGAGGTAGCTGCGGTCTCACGGGGCTCTCGAAAGCAAACCAAGCGACTAAAGCGCCTCTATTCATGCACATTTAACTGAATTCGTAGCTGAGGATGCTCCTTCACTTACACACACACACACACACACACACACACACCCACACACACACACACACACACACACACACACATATATATGTGTGTGGGTGTGGGTGTTGGTGTGTGTGGGTGTATGTGTGTGTATATATGTGTGTATATGCCTTTTATTCTTTTCTTTTTCTTTTTTCCTTTTACTTCCTTTCCCTTTCATTTTACAATATAGCAAACAAACAAACTAAACCAATAAATTCGGTCTTCTTGGTTCCACTCCTTTCCCTCTCCCTCTCCTTCTATCCCCTCGCTTCTCTCTCGCCCGCGCATCTATCCCAAAGCTTCTTCGTCCTCACTCTCTGTCCCTTCCTCCTCAGCCTTCCTGGAGAAACTGCCTCACATCATGGACGGAATCCCCGTGCGAGTGCTGGAGCCCCCGAACGCCACGCTGATCTGCCCCCCTGTGGTGGCGGTGGGCGTGGAGGTGGACTGCGAATTCGTCACCTCGTCCATTGGCCAGAACGTGACCCTCATCACCGAGTTCACGCACCCTGGGTACCAGCTCGCGACGTACAGCCTCCCAGGTGAGGGCGTGAGGCGGTGGCGTGGCGTTGGCTGGTTTTATTTCATTAGTTTTGTTGGATTAGGTGGTAGCTGGGATGCATAAACGCACGAGTACACATGCATACGTACACACACACACACTCAGACGCACGCACACGCACACACGCACACGCACACGCACACGCACACGCACACGCACACACACACACACACACACACACACACACACACACACACACACACACACACACACACACACACACACACACACACACACACACACACACACAAACACACACACACACACGCATACACACACACACGCACACACACACACACACACACACAGACACACACACACACACACACACACACACACACACACACACACACACACACACACACACAGTAGTAATATTGATATTAGTAACGATGATAATAATGATAATAACAATAACAAAGATGATGATAATGATAATAAACTCCTTCGCCTTCTGTCTCCGGCGCTACTTTTTCCTCCTAAACGTTTTTTCTCTCTCTGATATTCTTACGTCACTCCGACGTTAAATCATCTATGAGAAAATGGAAACAATGTGAAACTTCTGCTTCTCCTTCCATAACTAACGGCATTTCTTCTTCTACCTTTGTCTTTATCACTACTTCCTTTGGTTCATTTGCTTCTTCTTCATCTTTATCACACTTTCTTCCCCCTCCTTTCTATCGGTCTCCCTTCTTCCTTGCTTCCTTTTTATTTATCTTCGCCATTCCCTTCCTCCGTTGATCAGTTGATATTTTTTTTCGATTTTAAAATTGCTTCCCCTCCTCCATCTCTATAATAATCTCCCCCACTCCCCCACTCCACCCCTCGATTAGCACAACTACCCGTTCTCGGTCAATTTTAACCTCTTCCTTGCTTCCTCTTAACATCTTATCTCTTAGTTCTTTTTTATCTTCCATTTTCCCAGTGATACGCTGATTTTTTTTTTTTTTATCTTCGTCATTCCTCTCTTCCGGTGATCAGATATCAGAATTTCTCCCTTTTGTTCTCAATCAATTTTCCCTTCTTCCTTGCTTCTCCTAACAACCTTTCTCTCAATTCTCCTTTGTTTCTATCTTCGCCATTCCACTTCTTCCGGTGATCAGATATCAGAATTTCGTCCCCCCTCCTGGTCTCAATCAATTTCCCCTTCTTCCTTGCTTCTCCTTACAACCTATCTCTCAATTCTCCTTTTTTTTTCTATCTTCGCCATTCCACTTCTTCCGGTGATCAGAAATCTGAAAATCGTCCCCCTTCCTGTTCTCAATCAAATTTCCCTTCTTCCTTGCTTCTCCAAACAACCTTTCTCTCAATTCTCCTTTATTTCTATCTTCGCCATTCCACTTCTTCCGGTGATCAGCTGATATCCAGTCGATCTACGGCTCGGTGCTGGGCCTGGAGACCCTTTCAAGCACGTACACGGTCGCTGCTTCATACGGGATGGTGCTGGAGGACCGACGCGTCAGTGCGGGCGAGGTGGCGAGAGTGCACGTTACGGCGTCGGCGGTGGGATGGATCGGGATCTACGTGAGTATGTTCTTTGGAGAGGGAAGAGCGGGGGTGGGTGGGGGGGCGAGAGGGAGAAGGGGGTGAGAGAAGAGGTGGGAAAGGAGGGAGGGAGGGAAGTGGGAGGAGGAGAGAAGGAGGAATGGGAGAGGAAGGGGGATGGGAGGGAGGAAGAGGGGGGGATAAAAGGAGGAGGAATGGGAGGGAGGAATGGGGGAGAGGGAGGGAAGAGGGAAGAAGAGAGAGGGGGATGAGAGAAGGAGGAATGGGAGGGAGGAAGACGGAGGGAGAGGGGGATGAGAGAAGGAGGGATAGGAGGGTAGGAGGAAAGAGGGAGGGGGGAAAGGGAATAAGAGGAGGAGAACTGGGAGGGAGGAAGACGGAGGGAGAGGGGGATGAGAGAAGGAGGGAAGGGATGAGGACAAGGGAGGGAGGAAGGGAAGAGGGATGAAAAGGGGGATAAGAGAAGGAAGGATGGGAAGGGTACAAGGAAGGGAAGAAAGGGAGAAAGAGGAGAGGGAGGAAAAGGAGGATAAGAGGAGTAGGGGAGGGATGGGTATAAGGGAGGGAGGAGAGAAAGGGTATGGCAGGGGAAAGGGAAGAAGGGGAGGGGGGAAAGGGAAATAGGAGACGATGGGACGAAAAGGAAAGAGATAATAACACAGAAAACGGGTTAAAAAAAAAAAAAAAAAAATCCGTAAACCTTTAAAACCATCGCAACAACACTTTCCAACTTGCAGGCTGTCTCTCCTGCGTGCGACGTCGGCGAGTACTGCTGGGAGAGCAACACCTGCAGTCCCTCCTGTGTCCTGGACTCCTCAGTACACACCTGCGCGGACTACATGTGCGTGACCGGGCCGCGGTGTGAGGCAACTCCGTGCAGCACCAATAGTATGTTGCTTTTCGTATTTTCTGTAATTTCCTGGTACGTACGATCGTAGCCGAGTTTAATCTATAGGTTTATAAGATTGAGAGATAGGTGAATTATCATATTGATGGATGGATAGATAGATAGACAGACAGACAGACAGACAGACAGACAGACAGACAGACAGACAGACAGACAGACAGACAGACAGACAGACAGACAGACAGACAGACAGATAGACAGACAGACAAACAGACATACAGACAGATAGACAGAAAGACAGACAGACAGACAGATATATAGACAGATAGATAGATAGATAGGTAGATAGATAGATAGGTAGATAGATGGATGGATGGAAGGACAGATAACGACACCCAAATTCAAACCATTGTATAACCTCTTCTCCCTCCCCCAGCAACCGCTCCTACACCCAACACCTACAAATGGAGGCCTTTACTCGCCTTCTACGTGGACACCGTGGACACGCCCTTCACCTACCTCGTGGACAGAGACGCCCCCGCGGTCTACGAGGGCGAGCAGCTGGCCTTCGGCTGTCTGGACCCTGCGGACTGCTCGCTGGGGGGGGCGGTGGTGAGAGACCTTTCTGTCGGGTTGAGTTGGCTGTGTGGCTGATTGGTTGGGTGGTTGAATGGCTGGGTTAATGGCTGATTGATTGGCTGGCTGACTGACTGAGCGATGGAATAACGGTGTGGTTAGATACCTGACTTATTGACTGACTGAAAAGCTGGCTGGCTGACTGACCATATTTTTCCCCATTTTCGCTTTCATTCTGTACCTTTTCTTTTGTCTGTCTGTTTGTCTGTTTGTCTCTCTCTCTCTTTTATTCTCCCTCTATCTCTCCTCTTCTTTTCTCTTCTCTTCTCTTCTCTTCTTTCTCTCTCTCTCTCTCTCTCTCTCTCTCTCTCTCTCTCTCTCTCTCTCTCTCTCTCTCTCTCTCTCTCTCTCTCTCTCTCTCTCTTTCTTCTCTCCTTTTTTCTTCTCTTCTCTTCTCTTCTCTTCTCTTCTCTTCTCTTCTCTCTCTCTTTCTCTCTCTCTCTCTCT
>NC_061852.1:22775805-22778305 GCF_019202785.1 Penaeus chinensis | reverse complement strand
TTTCTCCAACTATATTTTCCCGTCATGATTATCTCCAACATTCATAATTTTGTCATCTTAATTTTCCCGCCTATCATAAGTTTCCCCAACAGTCTTAATTTCCTCATCATAATCTTCTTCATCTCTGTCCCCGTTTGACAGCTTGGCCCAGCCTGTCAACGAGGTGGACACGCTCTGCGACCCTGCGGAAGACTGCGGCCCTGGTGAGTTCGTGTGATTCACTACACTGTCGCAACATCTGTTTTTGTCACTGTTTTTTATATTCCAAAATATAGGACAGTCCATGTGTGTTATGTGTGGATGAAGATTATTTTGTATACTACATTTATAATTAATGTATACTGTATAAGCAACACTATTAATAGGTGAATGACAGAACCAGTATGGTTTTTCTACCATACAATTAACAGAATTAAACGGTTGGATAAACAGAATATTCACCATGTATTTGTGTCTAAATACTAATCTACATATCTGATGTAGATAAATAAAAGGCATTCGACACACAGGTATACAGCCTTTTATGCACGCATATATTAGATGGATACACGGTAGACGAATCTTTCACAACATTCGCTTGTCCATATTATGAGAGTGTCTGGTTTTAGTCTAATTTGTTCTTGAAACGTTTTAGGAGTTTTATGTTTTATTTTTTTTCCTGTTTGCATCTCTTTCTTCGATCGTATACGCATTTTCCCCTTTATCCTTCTTTTATGTCTTACTTTTATTCTCCCGTTTACATTTATTGTTTCGTTCGTATATGCGTGTTCACCTTTTTTCTTTTCCTTTCTCTTCCTTTCCTTCTCTGCATTCCAAATCTTCATCCCACTTTCCCACATTTCCTTCCTGCCTTCTATCACTCCTTACTTCGTTCCCTCCTCCTCTTACGCCTCCCCTTCTCCACCTCTTTCTCGCTTCCCGTTTTATTAACCGCCTTTTTTTCCCCCTTCTCCCAGTGTTCATAACGCCCAAGACAGAGAAGGACTTGGCTATCGGATCGAGATTCTTCGCCATCAACCCAAACATCGGGAGATTTAGATTGAAGCTCACTATGGGAACGCCAGCCAAGATCTTCGGGTAAATGCATTCTTTGTTGCGGGGGGAGGGGTTAAATGTAAATTATGGAAGTGGACTTGTTATGGTGTGGCAGCAAATATATATATATATATATATATATATATATATATATATATATATATATATGTATATATATATATATGTGTGTGTGTGTGTGTGTGTGTGTGTGTGTGTGTGTGTGTGTGTGTGTGTGTGTGTGTGTGTGTGTTTGTGTTTGAATGTACGTGTATGTGCACACACACACACACACACACACACACACACATATATATATATATATATATATATATATATATATATATATATATATATATATGTATATATATACATATATATATATATATATATATATATATATATATATATATACTCGTCCATCTAGTATCCTGCCTTACAAGGGTTCTTTCTCAAGCGGTTCTCCTTCTACAGGTATTCCCAGTCCCTGATCATCCTGAACCAGGCGCCGCTGGGGGGCGTGTGCACGATCTCGGGGCAGTACGGCAAGGCGCTGGTCGACACGTTCCCGACCTCCTGCGACAACTGGCGAGACGCGGAAAACGCCGGCATCGCCAGCTATGTCTTCTACACGTATCAGATGAAATCCACGGGTCAGGTGAAGAACACCATCGCCGCCGCCGCCCTCAAGAGCATCGACATCATCTTCCCCGTGGGCTACTTCGAGGTCCGGTGCGAGATCTGGGACACGTTCAACGCCTATACGGACGTCCACATCGGTTACGTGAATATCACTATGCCGACTGAGGAGGAGGTGCTTATGTACAACACGTCCGACAAAATGGATTATTTATCAGCGGTGGGAGACCAGACGACCCTCGGGATGGTCCTCGTGGCCTCCAGTTCGATTCGCGAGAACGCCGACTGGCTTTCCCTCGACGAATCGTCCATGGGGAACCTGACGGAAGATGAACAGTTATCAAGACTCCGCGACATCACGGGCATGAACAAGGGTTCGCTCGATCTGGCACTCGAGTCGATGAGCTTCGCCACACTGTCGCAGATCAACGTGGGTGCTGGCATCATGGAGTCGTCCGTCAGCGGCATCTTTTCGACGGACCTCGCAGCCTACACCGTCGACTTGGAGACGAGGGAGTCGGCGCTCAGCCTCTTGGATAAGATGACAAACACACTGGACGAAGTGACCGTCGCCTCACCGTACGACCTCCAGCCCTTCTTGACAGCTTCTATGAACACAATGAGCGCCCTCATGACGGGTTTGAACAAGATCATCGAAAATCCAGAGAAGGTTTGTCCGACAGATCAAGATGCGGCCGGCGATTGGGACTATAACGTAGACCTCGGCGATGACTTGATGATGGACGTTCCCCTTGACCGCGAGGCGCAGCTGAAGCAGAATGTCTACGACACCACGAGGTTGAAGGCCAAGCAGCAGGTTGACAAGATG
>NC_061852.1:22765805-22770805 GCF_019202785.1 Penaeus chinensis | reverse complement strand
CATTGACAGACTCTACCTCTTACAAAAACTCGACTGGATTGACAAGAGCACTCGCGCGGTCATGCTGGAGTTTTCGACTTTCAATGCGAACATCAATCTCTTCGCAACGGCCAGCGTCATCGCCGAGTTCAACGAAGGAGGAGGCATCGTCCCAAAGTGGCGATTCGAACCTATAAGGCTCTTACCCAAAACCGGCGCTGCAGGGTACATCGTTACCCTCTCTGAGATTATCTTCGTCGTGTGTACCGTTATCTTCACCTTGAAAGAACTATGGAAAATCAAGAAGCAGAAGTGCCTCTACTTTACTTCCTACTGGAACATCGCCGAGATCTGCATTCTGGTAACCTCCTACGCTACAGTCGGGGTTTATGTCTACAGGTTTCTCCTTACGCAGGAAGCTCTGGATATCTTTGAAGAAACGTATGGCAATGGCTACATCAGGCTCGATTCTGCTGCTCTCATGGACCAGTTCTATCTCTACCTGGTTGCCATCATCTGCTTCTTCTCGACCCTGAAGCTCATCAAGCTATTGCAGTTCAACAAGAGGATGGACGTCTTGGCTCTCACCATCAGACTATGCTGGGATGAGCTCTCCATCTTCTTCGTCGCTTTCGGGATCATTTTCTTCGCCTTCAGTTGCCTCTTCTACTTCATGTTCCTCATGCAGCTCCAGGAATTCGCGAGATTTATCGCCGCCGTCGAGACCTGCTTCAAGATGATGCTCGGCAAGTTCAATTTCGAGGCGATGAACATTGCCAATCCCATGTCTCCAATCTTGTTCTTTGCGTTCTCCGTGATAAACAGCATGATTCTCATCAACATCATGCTTACTATCATCCTAAAGGCATTCAACGACGTCAAGGTAGACCTCGAGAAGCGCGAGAACAAGTACGATGTCATCGACTTCGTGTGGTCGTCCGTGAGACGCGCCTTGCGAGTGGAAGAGCGACCGCCGCACCACGTCACTCCCGACGTCGAGGCCAAAGCATCCACAATAAAATCCCAGCCAACGTACGGAGACTCAGATGAGCTGCCGGATAAGGTTAGTATCCACCGAACTGAGGACATGAGGAATACATTTATGAAAATTGTCTCCTATTTCATTTTGAATTTCCTTTTTATCTATAATTAATTTACTTCAAAACGTATACTTCCCGTACATATTATCACCCATAGAAACATATGCCTAAAACCAATCACAGAGACAACGAAAAGGAAAAACACTAACTGAAATCTGTAACTCCCCGTGCAGGTATCTCAGCTCATGAAGTACATCGGCGACACTTACTTCGACGGCCGTCTCGACCTCAATGACTCCATGGCGCTGAAGCAGATGATGGGAGGGAGGATGCGCACCGCCAAACGACCAAACTCCAAGAAAAACGTGCTATCCAGTGACTAAATGGCCAAATGACGCATTATCTAAAGTTTGCCGCGTCGTCAGCTGAAATGTTTAGCGACTGGGAATAATAAATAACCCTCTCATTTACCCCTTCACACACCTTACCCCCTGAAGCAAAAAAACGATGATGTAGACATAGTGTGTTTTGTTCTAACTGTGCGCAAGATGTGATATATATTTTGAGCTGTGTATATATAGAAATATATAATTATCTGTGGTACAATCCCTAGCTATTTAGGCATTTTTCATCTAGGCATTTTTTAAACTGACGTTGATTTAACTCAATTGAATTTAAAAAGGTCAATTCTTTTACAGAATTTCTTTGAAGTGATTTAATATTTTCAAGGGACTGTTTCCCACATCTCATATGACGTCCATAGTTTAAGAATACACAGAACATTAAAGAAAAAACATAGTTACAGATTTCAGTTAGTGTTTTTGCTTTTCGTTGTAAATTCACATTACATAAGAGGCCTACTAGTTGTAAAACTTCCCTTTGCAACATTTTGATTTAATGTTGTGAGACATCAAATGACTATTGATTTTACCACTTCGCCGTCCCCGCCACTGACATCTGGTAATCGACATTGTCCATTAAACTGAAAAATAAGTTTGCGTCTGGAAGAGCTGATAAAAGGGGAGATTTCAAAAGTAAATGTTTATATTTTATCTTTGATTTATACTTACTAGAAGCTGATATAAGTAAAAGAAACATTATAAAACAGGACAAAAAAGTAGATTAAGTATTCAATGGACAATGATTTATATATAAAGAAATCGGGAAAAAATGCTTTACGGTTCATCAACACAACGGTAGCTGATATAATTGAAAGGGAACTTACAAAACATCTATTTTCGATAAAACATTTGATTTCCAAGAAAATTATTATCCACTTGATTATGCTACGCAGATGGAGGGGAAAACATGCCCCTCATTCCCCCTCCATTTCAGAGAGAAAATTCACATTACATAAGAGGCCTACTCGTTGTAAAACTTCCCTTTGAAATTACTTCAGGCTGAGAATCCATTTATGAAACTGTTGTTGTTATCATCTCACTGGAAAGTTAGGCATAAGATGAATTTTGTCTTTGTTTGTTTTCTCTTTTTTTTCATTTCCTTTTTTGACTTGTAGAACGATTTATCTACATCCATATGATTGTTTCGTTTTGCTGACTTCTTTCTGATTACTTTATCTTTTTTTTTTCTCGTAAGCATACGAGTAATACGAAATGCGTGAAATAATTTATCTCTGATGGTCGGTGATATAAAGTGCCCTTAACAAATATATATTGAAGGAAGGGAATCTCTTTTTTCAACCATTTTGAATCATATGTCTTCTTAAGTCTGTGTAATTCGGGTTGGAATCGAGAGAGTGAGGGAGGGGGGGAAGAAAGCATTCACAAGAAAAAAAGAAAAAAAGATTCTTCATGATTTACTTCATTAGAAATAACTGGTTTGCTCTCAAACGAGAGCCTTAAAAGATAATTGGCACCTCAGGCTCAACGGTTGCGAAAACTTAAGCTACAGATATAGCAACCACAGACTGCGATATCTCGATTTCAAGAGGTTGGGATCTAATCATTCAGGAACTGTGAATGTGCCGAGAAAAGAACCGCCACACCCACTACAGAGAGAGGGGGGTTGAGAGAGAAAAAAACAAGGTGCATATATGATGGAAAACACAAGGGACGGGAAAAATCGGTAACATAACCATACTTCATTTACCTCTTAACACTGGAGCAAAAAGCACCTATTCAAATCTAGAGTGTTTAGAACTTGGCAGACCTAAAGATGGCATCCTTAGCTAGGTAACATTTTGCTTTTCAATACATATATTTTACGTGAACACAGCTTGAAAATGATTTATTCTATTTGTTAATCCCATGACTTTTGCACTTCTTACGCATAGGAGGAGAGCACACAATGCATGTGCAGTATAAAGTTTGGATATTTCAGAAGGAAAAAAAACAAAAACAAGGCGCTTGCTCGTCATAAAATCCGCCCCCAGCTTTTCATATTAAAGATAATGGACACATCTACAAAAGCATTACAGTGGCTGTCAATGAAAACATAAAAATAAAATCATAATTTCCTTTCAGTGAACGAAAGAATAATATAAATCAGTATAATATTTGGTGTTAAATACAAAGCCAACTTTAAACTCAGTACCAAGTTCAAACTCTTAAGCGTAACGTTCAAATACATGCCCCTATTCAATATAAGTAATACCCAACATAAACAATTTATTCCATCATGGAAATATCAGCATTGAACTCATTTCTTACATACATAAATAACTTTCAATGACCATCTTGAAATTCTTGGAAATATAGTTAATTTTGGAGTTAATGGTGGAGTCTTACAGTTTAGGAACATGAGTCTAGTCATGAGAACATGACTAAGGACTATAAATGCTGAATTAGCAAGACTACTTTCGACTACTTCCGGAATTCCCACTGACTCGAGGTTAGAGAGGCGTTTTGAAGATTCTCAGGGGGTGCTCTCTCGTCCCTGAACACACTTAAGAAAAGTACTGCAGGTGTTATGAATGCTATTAAAAAGAACGGAAAACTGATATATTCTCAGTTCTGAAAAAAATACATATACACATACATAAATACATATAAACACACGCACGCACATACACAAACACACACACACACACACACACACACACACACACACACACACACACACATATATATATATATATATATATATATATATATATATATTGCGTGTGTGTGTATACACACACACACATATATGTGTGTATATATATATGAATATATATATATATAAATATATATATATATATATATATATATATATATATATATATATATATATATTGCGTGTGTGTGTGTATACACACACACACATATATGTGTATATATATATGAATATATATATATATATATATATATATATATATATATATATATATATATATATGTGTGTGTGTGTGTGTGTGTGTGTGTACAAATATATACATATATATATATATATATATACATATACATATACATACACATACACATACATACATACATACACAGGACAGTTGTCCTCGGCGAGATTTTCGTAATGTTCTGGGCGACTTCAATGCGGTATCCGGCTGCGATCGAGCTGGCTAGGAGATGTCTGTCGGTCCTCATGGCTCAGGAGCTGATCTGGCAGCGAAAAAAGTTACCTCTTCCGTAACTTTGCTAGGTCTCAGAGCTTGAAGATTTCTGGCTCCTGGTATAAGCTTTCTGACCCGCATCGTTGGACTTGGTACAGCGATACGGGTAGTGTGACCAAGGAGATCGACCACATCCTCGTTAGCACTCGGTGGAGGATCCTCCAGAACTACAGGGTGTATCGAAACGCCGAGTTCTGTGGAACTGATCATACATTAGTTGTGGCTACTCTCCGGGTCCACTTTAGAACCCTCCGTCGCCCAAATGAACACCCTAGGGTGTTTCATTTGGACAGACTGAGGGAGGACGAGTGTGCCCGGGGGTTTGCCGAGGCTATCTCTCGTCGTCTCACAGCACTCGAGAGCCTGACAGACCCTGTTCTTATGTAGGATACCTTCAAGCTTGAAACGCTTGA
>NC_061852.1:22738305-22753305 GCF_019202785.1 Penaeus chinensis | reverse complement strand
AGGATAATTAATATACAAGTGTAAAATCAAGTATTTACAGAAGTTATATGAAATATGGTAGATGTTGCCATGTAAGCTATGATATATTTCTTATTATACTCAATTTTCCACCTCTTTCAGGAACTGATGAAATTTGCTGGGGAGAATGTCAACAATGGAGATGCCCTGAAGGTGATCTTTGCCTCACTTGTGTCTGTAGGGAAGCTGTTCCTGGCACTCAACTCGCAGGACTTACCAGAGTTCTTCGAGGATAATATGGCTGTGTGGATGGAAAATTTCCTCACCCTCCTCAACTTCTCAAGTCCTCTTCTGACATCAGAAGATGATGAAATTGGAGTGTTGGAACAGGTGGGTGGAACTTTTTTCTTTGGGGAATGAATTTTTTGTTATTATTGTTAGTAATCTTTTTTTTTCTTTCTTTCTTTCTTTTATTGTTGTCATGATTATTAATGTTATTATTATCAATATCAGTAACAACCCATTATATCCATGTGACATGGCCATCATGTCATGAAAAAAAATTGGTGAAGGAGCAGCTGAAGGCATTTAGGAAAGAGCTCTTGCAGTCTTTCCACTGATAAATTATCATGGAATAATCAATTCATGAGCCATTGCTGTAAGTGTGCCAGCTCCAGGAAAGAGACTTATTTCCATGATCAGGTTCCTATTCCTCCCTGCTGTGACCAGTGGCATTGGGTGTGTTACATAGAATTGGAATGAAAATTGAAATTGAAAAAATGAAAAAATAAATAATACAATGTTACTAATTATTGTTGCTATTGCAAAGAGTTGTAGACTACCTATAGAGAGAATATGGAGTATGTGCAATTCATTGTGTACATGCTGATTTTCCTTGGTTTAAACACAAGGATCGCAACTTGAACAGAAATGTGGTAGTCAAGAGAAATGGAAGTAGGATAAAATTGGTGTATAAACTTGTAATCTATTTGTCAGTATTGTGAGATTTACTAAAAGAATCAGGGTCCAGAGGTGGTGATTGTGAAATATGGATTGTCAGAATATCATATCACATTTTATACATTGTCAAATTTAATTGTTTTCTCACAGAAAAGTTAAATAACTTCCTAATATTGGAATTAATTTCACAATTATCAGATATTTTCTAACTCTTTATCTCTTGATACAGGTTAAGAGCCAAGTTTGTGAGGATATCACCCTGTATGCCTCCAAGTATAGAGAGGAATTTGAACCCTTCATTGAACGATTTGTAACGGCTGTATGGAACCTCTTGTCAACAACCACTCTTGCTGTTAAGTTTGATCAGGTAAGAACATGTCCCTGTTACACAAATTCTGAAGTGTTAGTATGTTTATAAGAGAAATCTAACCATTCTACAATATTTTGCATCTGACTGGTAATGTCATATTTCTTCCCTTTTTGTTTATATGTAGATGGTGAGCCATGCCATCCAGTTCTTGTGTGCTGTTGCAGAAAGGGATCACAGCAAAGGTCTTTTTGAAAATGAACAAGTTCTGTCGGGGATATGTGAAAAAGTTATTCTCCCAAACATGCATTTGAGACGTAAGTTTTTTTTATGTTGGAAGTTAGTTTCTCTATTTTTCTGTCTGTTATTATCATTTGTTTTTCTAATTTTCACATAAAGGTATACATTTGATATTCAGAAATGTGACACTTAGATTCAGTGCAAATATTTTTGAACTTCAGCTTGTGATGAGGAATTGTTTGAGGACAGTCCTGACCAGTGGGTGTCACAGGAATTAGAAGGAGCCGATTCAGAGACTCGCAGGAGAGCTGCTGTTGACTTTGTCAGAGTGCTGTCAAGACACTTTGAAGCTAGAATGACACAGGTGTTTGGGCAGTATGTTCAGGTGAGAACATTTAGCATTATTATTTTCCTTCTCCACAGATTTAGAAATTTGTTAACCCATTGTATTCGGGCACATGGACTATCCATTATTTTGTTGCATACAGATGGCCCCAAAAATGTTCAGCCAACAAAGAGTCAATTAGTAGCCCAAAGTGACTCTGACCTGATTGCTCCATTTCTTGATATTTGGGGCTTTATTTTTCTAATGCTAATAAGATTGATATTGTTATTATTATTGATATGAGTTACTAGAATGGGTAGCCTGACAGATTTTTAGTTAATTAGATATTTTAAATAAAACAATAACCCATTTTTACAGTCAATGTTAGCCACATATGGAGAGAAACCAAACGAGTGTTGGAGAAATAAAGTAGCTGCTATTTACCTTGTGACAACTCTTTCGGCCAAGGGACATACTGCGCGCCATGGAGCCACTCAGATTAATGAGTTGGTTAACATCACAGAATTCTATCAAAATCACATCCTTCCAGAGTTACAGAATCAAGATGGTAAGTTACAATTTTTGTTCTGGAAGCATAGATTACCAATTAGTAACATTAACTGTAGTATTGTCTTTTAGAATAATGAAGTGCGTTGAAATATTTTAACAGTTGGTTTAATGCTAATATTTGCCTTTCCAGTCAACCGCCTGCCAGTGCTGAAAGCTGAGGCCATCAAATATGTCATCAGTTTTCGCAGTGCTCTTCCCTTTGATGCTGTCAAACTATGCATCCCAGATCTTGCCCGTCTCATAACTGCCCAGTCACCTGTTGTGCACACCTATGCAGCAGCAGCCATTGACAAGATTTTCCTTCTCAGATTGAACAATCAGCCCCTGGTACAAAAGAATGATGTTTCACCTTCAGCTGCCGTGCTTTACACAAACCTCCTTGGAGCATTGACTATACAGGGTTCAGAACAGAATGAGTATGTAATGAAAGCCATGATGAGAGTGACAAGCATCATTGAAGGGGATTTGATGCAACATGCTGGTCTTGTTGTACCTCAGCTTGTTGTCAAGTTGCAACAAGTTGCAAAGAATCCCACAAAACCACATTACGTCCATTATTTATTTGAGACTTTGTCTCTGGTCATCAAAACCGTCTGTAATTCTGTGGATGGTGCTGTAGGAGAGTTTGACAGGAACCTCTTCCCAGTCTTCCAAGAAATCTTGCAGAATGAGATTGATAGCCTTATCCCTTATATATTTCAGATTATCTCTCTCTTACTGGAGAGACAAAAAGCTGAAGTTCCAGAGGCTTACCTATCATTGTTGCCTTTCTTAGTAATGCCAGTGTTATGGGAGAGACCAGGCTATGTGGTGCCCATGGTGAGGCTGTTACAAGCATACATTGAAAAGGCTCATGGGCAGATAGTGCAGATGGGCAAGTTAGAAGCTGTTCTTGGTGTATTCAACAAGCTTAATGCATCCAAGACAAATGACCATGAAGGGTTCTATCTTGTCCAGTGTATGCTCTTGCATATGCCCAAGGAAGTTCTTAACAGTTATTGGAATCAGATCTTTGCCATTATGTTTAGGCGCTTGACTTCAAGCAAAACCACAAAGTATGTAAAATCTCTCTTGGTATTCTTTAGCTTGTTTGCCTGCCAACATTCAGGAGGACGCCTCATACAAATTATCGATAGCCTCCAGGCAGGAATGTTTAGCATGGTTGTTGAAAGACTGATTGTGCCTGACCTACAGAAGGTCTCTGGTGAAATAGAGCGCAAGATATGTGCAGTTGGACTCAGTGGTTTGCTGGCAGATCCTGCTTTGTATAATGGTAATTATGCAGCACTTTGGGCCCCATTACTGGAGGCAGTTGTGAAATTATTTGAGTGTCCTGAAGATAGTTCTTTGCCTAATGGGGAACATTTTATTGAAATTGAAGACATTCCAGCTTTCCAAGGTTCATCAGCCAGACTAATGCATGCAGCCAGAAGTGATATAGACCCCCTAAAGGGACAAGTAGAAAACCCTCCTGTTTTCTTAGCACAGCAGCTCTCTCAGTTATCACAGGCTAACCCTGGCACTCTCCAAGGGCGCCTTGCACAGATGAATGCAGAGGTACAGGCACACATCATGAAGTATTTACAAATGGCAGGATGCAGTCTGGCATAAAGAGTTGAAAGCATTTGTATACTGTGAATTTTTTTTTTCAATTTGGTTTGCATGGCAACAATAAGCTGTTTAGTTGCTTGGGTACATTTACAAGGTGATACATTTTTTCCTTCCCACATTTACAAACACTGCTTTGCCTGCTATTTAAAATAGTATATATGTTGCCTTTGTTGAATCTGTCCCCATTGTTACTTTGATGATGTCCTGAAAGACCAGTGATAATATTTTTAAACAATTGAAAAAAAGAGATTACAGTTGGTTTTTATCGTAATTATTCAGGATCTGACCATACAATTTATCATCTCTGTAATCCTTTTGTGAATTCATAACACCAGTACAATTTTTTGTATTCTTCAATTCTCTCCTTTCCTGTATTTTAGTTTCACATCTCTTCTTTTGTCAGACTTAGTTCCCACAATGTGGCTTCCCTTTAGGTTTTACTTTCTTATTCCTACTTTTTTTTTTTCATAGTCATGCCTTTGGAGCATTTATTATAGTAAACTGTAATAAAATATTTTTTCTTTTATTACCTTCCATGTACTGACTTAAAAGTTGATATGTATGTAAATGGTTGTGTTCATAAAACAAAACTTTTCACAAAGAGTAACCTCATAAGAAAGAAAGAAAATAAATATATGTAGTATATAAACAAATAGTAACAAAAGAATGGTTAATGGTTACAAAGCAAAGTAAATGTGCTAGGCATCAAAGGTCATGTATCACTACGGAAAGGTAAAAAGGGTATTATTAATGGATAAATGTGCTAAATTTTAAGTGGTATAGCAGTACAGGATAGTATTACACTGAAAAGGGCAATGAGGGTGAGGTAGAGAAAGTGAGTAAATGGGCTAATCCTGAGAAAAGAAAGTCAAAAGGTGTGTGTAGGGTAAGGTAGGAGAAAGGGGTTAAGGGTGATTAGATCAATCAGAAAAAACATTCAGGAGGGAGAAAATACAGGGAAGGGGTTGCTATTTATCTTGTGTGTATCCAGGGGGACTCCTTCCCCCCAATCCCTTGCTCCTCGTTGTCATGGGGGCTTAGGAGATGGGAACAGGCTCAACGTAGGGGATCACCCCTACCTTAGTCCTCAGCCCTCACCTCAACTAATTTTGCATGTTTTTTTCTTTCTTCCATCCCCTTTTTCTGGCCACTTATCCTAATCGTTACTCATTTTTGCCACAGTACTTAATCACTTTATCATAATGCTTCCTACACCTTTAACTCCTTCCCCTTCTAAAAATTGTTACCCTGTACTATACCCCAACAGCTCTCCCATTCTATCTTTTTCACTACCTGATTACTCTCTAGTGCTGTCCAACCTATAACTTAACCCATTCCTAATCCTTTTCCCTACTCTAACTTACCATAGCATCAAATGACTTTTGATGTCATATAGCACTTTCTTAATCGGGGGCTTGGCCCCCAAGCATCATGCTATCACTATATTTTGAATACGCCACTAATGACCTTAGATGTTGATGCAGCAGAAACTTTTCACTAAAGTAAATAAATATCAAAGAGGAAGTGGAAGGGATAATGGGGAAGTAAGGGAGGATGGTTAAGGGGTAATGGGAGGAAGGGGTATAGAAGAATGGGCGGATGTCGCCAGTTACTTTTGGGTGTAGAGGCAATGGGAGCAGAGAGATTAAAAGATGGATGAGGTGTAGGCATCTTATTTTGGGTCACGATTAGATGTCTTCGAGAGTTACTAAAGTGGAGTTGGTGGGGGAGGTCCGGGAAACAAATGAGAAGATGGGACAGACATTTGATGGGCAGAGGGAAAGGTTGATGAAGCGAAAAGCAGTAGGTGATGGGGTGGAACATTTCACAGGAGATGGGTAGGTACTGGGAAGTAGAGATTGGAGTGTCTGGAACAGTAGTGGAGACAGGAGTTTCTTGATTTAGAATGGCAAAATAATTGCCTGGGAGAGGGAGGGGGTTGAATTGGGATGAGGAAGATACTGAGGGAGATGTAGAAACATCTTGGGGAGGGTGGGTGAGGGGCAGAGCAAAGGAGAGTACTGGAGTAAGGAGTAAGAAAAAGCTCTATGCTTACTGTCTGACATGTAAAATGAGGCTGTTTGAATCTGAAACTTGCAACCTCAGACCCACCACAACTGGCACATGTGAACAATTGTGCTGAGCAGTTTGTTCTATCAAGACCAGATGGGGTGTACACAGGGCATCGGCCTGTGGAGCAGCAGTGTTTGGCAGGGTGGCCTTGACGCTAACCCCCCTCCCCCCTCCTTGCTTCTTCTTGTGGGAGGTCTTAGGAGATGCCCAATGCAGGGATCACCTCTACCTGGGACCTCAGCCCTCGCCTTATCATTTTGCAGGGTCTTTTCTTCCCCTTCTGCTCACTTACCCAAGTCATTAACTCATATTTATCCTCTTCGCCACAATATTTATTATTTATTTATTGAAATTTTTCTTTGTCAACATCTAAGATCATTAGCTGCATAAACAAAGCATTGCAATAGGGTAGGGCCTGGGAGCAAAGCCCCCAAATTAAGTTTTTTGGTTCAGTAAGGCAATGTTTGTGGCTTCCAGAATGGTCAATGTTCAAAACAAACCAATATACTAGGCATCAGAGGTTACACAGCTTGCCCTCACCTCAAGTAATTTTGCATGGTCTTTTCTTCTCCTCCTCTCCTTTTATTTCTCTTCATCCCCTTCTTTCCACTTATCTTAATTGTTAGCTAATTTTTACCTGTTTCATAACAAAAGTTTATGAAAATGTTATATGATCTTTGTTTAGCATCACCCGATTGCTGTATTTTGAATACACCGCTAATGAACTTGGATGTATACGCAGCAGAAAATTTTAATAAATAATTGAATTAACGGTATCAATTTTGAAATTGATGGAGGTAGGTTGACATAAACAGGGATGGACTCTCCACCAATATGAACATTGAGGGAAAGGCATGTCTATGAAAATGTTTTAATGTTTTAAACAAATAAATGTGCTAGACCTCAAAGGTCATATAGCACTATGGTAATGTTTTGTGGTGGGAGAAGTTTAAAGAAGTTTTTACAAGAATAAAATGTCTCGAATTTCAATGGTCATATGGCATTATAAGATGGTATGATAGTGAAAGGAGTAGAAAGAAGGGAAGTAAGTGGGGGTAGGATAGGGATTGATAGATAGGGAAATGTTAAGGACAAAGGGAGATTAGATCAAATGGAGAGTGTGCATCTGAGGAAGGAGAACAGGCTATTAATTGAAAAGGTGAGGGATTTTGTGAGGATGTTTGACAGGTTGCGGGGGTCAGGGAATTTTATTTATTTAATGAAAATTTTTACCATGTGAACCTTTATGGAGATGGAGACGGTTCCAGTGCAAGTACTGAAGGAGGGATGAGGCTGGGCAGGAATGGCTTTACTAGTGAAGTAAGTCAGGGTTGATAATGCTTTAGCTTAGAATGGTTGTAACTAACATGGCAGAAATGATAAATGGCTATAGAAGGAAACTTTGCCTACTTGTCTTTGCAGGCATTGCTTGAAGTGTTTTGTACAGGGGATCATAAAAAAAATTGATCCCATTTGGCTAGGCTAATCTATTCATAAGGTTTGTAGAGGTGGGGGTATTAGGACTGGGAAGTGTGGAAAGTGGTGGACAATAAGGCTGCAGAGTTATAATAAGGGAGGAGGGGGTAGTAGATGAAGAAAGCTGTGGGGGTAAAGGTAAAGTAGAGGATGTGAAAGGAATGTTTTCTGGAGGTTAAGTAATGACCTGGGTGGATGAATTGGACTGGGCTGAGGTGATCGTAAGTACTGCGGATGTAGTCAAAGGAGAGTCTGGTTGGGTTTAAATATGTGAGACTAGATGATAAAGGGGCAAGCAGCAATGCCCCTAAGGGTACAAAATCTTCATTACTGGCCATGGTAAGCCTGGAGTATGTTAGGGAGAGAAACATTCCACCCCTCAGGGATAAACTAAATGGGAATTCCATGCCATTCATGACTGGCACAAAGTCAGCTTTTCATTCTTTAAACATGGTTCTCACACCTTAGGAAATTGATAGTAGAAAGGATTGGAGGAAAAAAAAAAACAGGCAAAACTAGTTAAACCAAGAGGTGAGGCTTAATTATTTATTGAAAATTTTCTGCTGCATCAACATCTAAGGTCATTAGTGGTGTATACAATATATAGTGATAAGGTGGAGCTTGGAGGCAAAACCCTCGGGTAAGAAAGTTTTTTGGTTCAGGAAGGTGATGTCAGTGGATTTCCAGGATGGTCAAAACAAACATGTATTGTGGAAAACAGGGTAAACATGAGTTAACAGTATGGGTAATTAGACAGAAGGGGATGGGGAAGAGAAGAGAAGAGAAGAGAAGAGAAAGGAAAGGAAAGGAAAGGGGGGGGAGGAAAAGACCCTGCAAAATGAGTCAAGGCAAGGGCTAAGGTCCAGGGTTGGGGTGATCCCTAGTCTCGGCCTCCTAAGCCCCCATTATGAGTCAGGCCTTACCCCACCATCCCTAAGGCAGGGTGATCCCCCGCATTAGTATTTTGTCCACAATGTGATTTTGCCAATTAAAGGTGTGCAGGTGTCTCAGCTGATGGTTGACAAGGTTGTGCAGATATGCTAATGTAAATAATACATTTGATTGGATTGTGTATAATTGGTAAAGCAAACAATGTTCCCTTGCATGAGCACTGCCCTGCCCTTCCCATGTACATGGCTTTAGGGTTTACTGTACTTGCCAAACTGATACTGCAACATGGTATATCCCTCTCCCCCTTTCATATACTCCTGAATTAATCTAATACATATAGGAAACATTTAGCCAGTATCCTGACCCCCATGCATGGAATCTGATTGGCAACTCAAAGAGTATTGCCAATTACACAAGTAACAGTAATTAGAGCGAATATGGGTTGTAGTCAGAATGCTAAATTAAAGCTATTCTGATATGCAGGCATGGCTGCAAGTACTTTGTACCATTCAGGAGAAATCAGAGCCTCATTCAAGAGTAGTTAGTGCATGTCATGAATAAAAGATTATACAGGGGATGTAATCCCATATTGGTGTCTGAAATACTAAAAATATAAAATCCTAGCTTCCTGGTTTTCACCCATAAAAAAATATACATGTATCTACATTTTTATTTATTATTTTTTCCCCTTAACATATTATGCCCTTCATGTTTTCCTTTCCTCTTTATGCACTGATCAATGGCACCTTCTAGAAGGAAACTTAGCAGTGATTTGATACAAAAACAAACCAAATACCTTGTGCTATATTAAGATTTATGGAACTTTAATAAATGATTTTATATATTACATATGTTCTTACAAACCTATCTTTCCCCCAAATTCCAATAGCTTATCTCATACTGTAAACATTAAAACACAATTTATAAAAAATGCATTTTATTTCATATCAACAAAGGTTTCATGTCAATAAAAGTTATAAAATTGTTACCTTTATCAGAAACAGCACTTGTTATTGTGGCTCTGTATTTTCAAGTCAATAAAAAATATAAGCTGCCCTGCTTCCAATTTGTTTTCTATAAGGCAATTTCAAGTTTAGCAACATGAATAAATGATTTTACACAGTTCATTGACATTTGCACAATATTAAATTCTTGTTATAGATAAACACAGGAACACCAGCAACACAAAACCAATTTTTTTTTATTAACATATATTAAGAAATAAATTAAACATTGTTCTGTTTGGGATGAAAACTAAAAAAAAACACTATCAAGCAGTTACTTATAGTAGCACAATGTTTATATAGTTGTACAATCTCAAAGAAGAATATTACAAACATACAACACATGAAGCATGACTCAAGTTTAAACTTCGCTTCTGAATTCAGAACAAAAATAAATTTCACTAAGGAAGCTAAAAATCATATTTTCCCATTTGTTTGTTTGTGATCAATAAAATGTATTTTAAAACGAGGTCAAAATTTTTAGTCCATTTATCTAGCTATGGAATGAAATTAACTCAAGCCCAAAGAGAGCTATAAAGTGACTGCAATAGTATTCCAGTAGTTTACAAGAACTCCTCACACCAGTCAGATAGGCACTGGTGGCAATCTCCAGACTGTTTGGCATTGGCACCAGCTGTGTCCTTCAACCAGTCGATGAACAGGTCCCGGTTCTTCTTCAAAACTAGGAACTGACCGAGAACTACATAGGCCTGAAAAGATTGATAAAGAATTAATGAATAATAACTCATGATAGAGGCAGCAACTAGAGAAAGTTAAAGCGAGAGAGAGATGCAGAGAGAGAGAGAGAGAGAGAGAGAGAGAGAGAGATGCAGAAAGAGAGAGAGTGAGAGAGATGCAGAAAGAGAGAGAGAAAGATGCAGAAAGAGAGAGAGAGAGAGATGCAGAAAGAGAGAGAGAGAGAGATGCAGAAAGAAAGAGAGAGAGAGATGCAGAAAGAGAGAGAGAGAGAGATGCAGAAAGAAAGAGAGAGAGAGAGAGAGAGATATGCAGAAAGAGAGAGAGAGAGAGAGCAGAAAGAGAGAGAGAAAGAGAGAGAGAGAGAGAGATGCAGAAAGAGAGAGATAGAGAGAGAGAGAGAGAGAGATGCAGAAAGAGAGAGAGAGAGAGAGCAGGAAAGAGAGAGAGAGAGAGAAGAGTGCAGAAAGAGAGAGAGAGAGAGATGCAGAAAGAGAGAGAGAGAAGAGAGAGAGAGAGAGAGATGCAGAAAGAGAGAAAGAGAGAGAGAGAGAGAGATGCAGAAAGAGAGAGAGAGAGAGATGCAGAAAGAGAGAGAGAGAGAGAGATGCAGAAAGAGAGAAGAGAGAGAGAGAGAGAGAGATGCAGAAAGAGAGAGAGAGATGCAGAAAGAGAGAGAGAGAGAGAGAGATGCAGAAAGAGAGAGAGAGAGAGAGATGCAGAAAGAGAGAGAGAGGGATGCAGAAAGAGAGAGAGAGAGATGCAGAAGAGAGAGAGAGAGAGAGAGAGAGAGAGATGCAGAAAGAGAGAGAGAGAGAGAGAGAGAGATGCAGAAAGAGAGAGAGAGAGAGATGCAGAAAGAGAGAGAGAGAGAGAGATGCAGAAAGAGAGAGAGAGAGAGAGAGATGCAGAAAGAGAGAGAGAGAGAGAGATGCAGAAAGAGAGAGAGAGAGAGAGATGCAGAAAGAGAGAGAGAGAGAGAGAGATGCAGAAAGAGAGAGAGAGAGAGAGAGATGCAGAAAGAGAGAGAGAGAGAGAGAGAGAGATGCAGAAAGAGAGAGAGAGAGAGAGAGATGCAGAAAGAGAGAGAGAGAGAGAGAGAGATGCAGAAAGAGAGAGAGAGAGAGAGAGATGCAGAAAGAGAGAGAGAGAGAGAGAGATGCAGAAATAGAGAGAGAGAGAGAGAGATGCAGAAAGAGAGAGAGAGAGAGAGATGCAGAAAGAGAGAGAGAGAGAGAGAGATGCAGAAAGAGAGAGAGAGAGAGAGAGATGCAGAAAGAGAGAGAGAGAGAGAGATGCAGAAAGAGAGAGAGAGAGAGAGAGATGCAGAAAGAGAGAGAGAGAGAGAGATGCAGAAAGAGAGAGAGAGAGAGATGCAGAAAGAGAGAGAGAGAGAGAGAGAGATGCAGAAAGAGAGAGAGAGAGAGAGATGCAGAAAGAGAGAGAGAGAGAGATGCAGAAAGAGAGAGAGAGAGAGATGCAGAGAGAGAGAGAGAGTGCAGAGAGAGAGAGAGAGAGAGATGCAGAAAGAGAGAGAGAGAGATGCAGAGAGAGAGAGAGAGAGAGAGAGAGATGCAGAAAGAAAGAGAGAGATGCAGAAATAGAGAGAGAGAGAGAGATGCAGAAAGAGAGAGAGAGAGAGAGAGATAGAGAGAGATGCAGAAAGAGAGAGAGAGAGAGAGAGATGCAGAAAGAGAGAGAGAGAGAGAGATGCAGAAAGAGAGAGAGAGAGAGAGATGCAGAAAGAGAGAGAGAGAGAGAGAGATGCAGAAAGAGAGAGAGAGAGAGATGCAGAAAGAGAGAGAGAGAGAGATGCAGAAAGAAAGAGAGAGAGAGAGAGAGAGATGCAGAAAGAGAGAGAGAGAGAGATGCAGAAAGAGAGAGAGAGAGAGAGAGAGAGAGAGATGCAGAAAGAGAGAAAGAGAGAGAGAGAGAGAGATGCAGAAGAGAGAGAGAGAGAGAGATGCAGAAAGAGAGAGAGAGAGAGAGAGAGAGATGCAGAAAGAGAGAGAGAGAGAGAGATGCAGAAAGAGAGAGAGAGAGAGATGCAGAAAGAGAGAGAGAGAGAGAGAGAGAGATGCAGAAAGAGAGAGAGAGAGAGAGAGATGCAGAAAGAGAGAGAGAGAGATGCAGAAAGAGAGAGAGAGAGATGCAGAAAGAGAGAGAGAGAGAGAGATGCAGAAAGAGAGAGAGAGAGAGAGAGAGATGCAGAAAGAGAGAGAGAGAGATGCAGAAAGAGAGAGAGAGAGATGCAGAAAGAGGGAGAGAGAGAGATGCAGAAAGAGAGAGAGAGAGAGATGCAGAAAGAGAGAGAGAGAGATGCAGAAAGAGAGAGAGAGAGATGCAGAAAGAAAGAGAGAGGCAGAAAGAGAGAGAGAGAGAGAGAGAGAGAGAGAGAGAGAGAGAGAGATGCAGAAAGAGAGAGAGATACAGAAAGAGAGAGAGAGAGAGAGAGATGCAGAAAGAGAGAGAGAGAGAGAGAGATGCAGAAAGAGAGAGAGAGAGAGAGAGATGCAGAAAGAGAGAGAGAGAGATGCAGAAAGAGAGAGAGAGAGAGATGCAGAAAGAGAGAGAGAGAGAGATGCAGAAAGAGAGAGAGAGAGATGCAGAAAGAGAGAGAGAGAGAGAGATGCAGAAAGAGAGAGAGAGAGAGAGAGATGCAGAAAGAGAGAGAGAGAGAGAGAGAGGGGAGAGAGAGAGAGAGAGGGAGAGAGAGAGAGAGAGGGAGAGAGAGAGAGGGGGAGGAGGGGGGAGAGAGAGAGAGAGAGAGAGAGAGAGAGAGAGAGAGAGAGAGAGAGAGAGAGAGAGAGGGGGGGAGAGAGAGAGAGAGAGGGGGGGGAGAGAGAGAGAGAGAGGGGGGGGAGAGAGAGAGAGAGAGGGAGGGAGGGAGGGAGGGAGGGAGAGGGAGAGAGAGGGAGAGAAAGAGAGAGAGGGAGAGAGGGAGAGAAAGAGAGCGAGAGAGAGGGAGATACAGAGAGCGAGAGAGAGGGAGATACAGAGAGTGAGAGTGAGTGAGTGAGGGAGAGAGAGAGAGAGAGATACAGAGAGAGAGAGAGAGAGAGAGAGATAGAGAGAGAGAGAAAGAGAGAGAGGGAGACACAGAGAGAGAGAGAGATACAGAGAGAGAGAGAGAGAGAGATACAGAGAGAGAGAGAGAGAGAGAGAGAGAGAGAGAGAGAGAGAGAGAGAGAGAGAGATACAGAGAGAGAGTGTATGTAGGTAGATTAAAATAATGGGAAGTATGAAGAACTTTATGAATACTGGGTTATGGATGTATGGCAATATATATTGTTATAACTTGTCTATATACATGAATATAATTATTTCCCTTTTACAATAACTACTAAAATTACTTTCTATTCATATACAGGGAACTATCTTAGAAATACTTACTTGTAAATCCTGGCATCAAATAGATATAGAAATCATTAGTACAAAACCACCTTTTCAAAATTAACTTCCTCACCTTATCGAAGCCTTTACTTGCTAATCTTTCTCCAAGGACATTGCCAATGCCAGCCAGCTGTGTCACCTCCTTCTCCCCCATGGGCTCAGCCACGAAGTTGCGATGCTTCTGACTGGTTGTCGACATGGTGGGAACCTGAGATTTGAAAGCAGAATTATTACTTGCATTCATATTTAGGAGGCCTTAAGAAAAAGAAAGGAAAAAAAAAAAAAAAAAAAAAAAAAGACATGACAGACAAACAAGTACTAACGGTTCATATTCTTATATGGATTAATAAAATGTCCAATCAATTCTAATTCCAGTCCTGTATTTAGTGAATGTTTACAACAGAGAGCATTCACCAGATGAAGTCCCCAAATCAAATGGTGTATACTTTAACCTTGTAAACTTTTAGAGCAACTTACAATAAAAAGTTTCATGCAGTTGATTACACCACAGAGAATAAGAATATATATATATATATATATATATATATATATATATGTACTTTTTAAAATATAGTGTTGAACTCTGATACTTTAACCATTTTGCTCCGGATGGTTTAAAAGACACGCGTTGCTCATATACGTGGCACTTGCCTGCAAGCGGTAACTTTGAATGTTGTCCTGAGTTTCTTATCTAGTGCAGTTTCTTCCTCTCTCACTCACTCTCACACACACACACACACAAAGTTGAAAGGAAAGATTTGATGAAGCCTCAAGTTCATTTCATGATAAACTAAGGTAAACTCTCTCTTTCCTATTCCTGGTGGAGGGGCAAGAGGTGAAGTCAAGTATAGGGGGATATGGAGGACAAGGATAGGACCACAGAGGGGGAAACTGTGATGTAAACTGCCAATGATAGTTTTTAATTTTGGATAGAGGGTGGGGCATAGTCTAGCTGATTTACATGATTGGTGGGTGGAGCTATAGAATTTCTAGGGCAATATGCAGAGTCTAGAAAAAAGAGCCAGGACAGAATACGGGGATTGCTCAGCAACTAAAATAAAATGGAATTATGACACTTTGGCATTACAGTATATTCCACTGATGCCTTGTGATGTTGAAACAGGTGTTACCATATAAAATGGGTTAACCCTCAATTCTATTAAATAGAAAAATGTAAATACTGACAAGCATTTAACTAGTAAAGTAATGTTACTAAGATTGACGCACAGATCAAGGGAAATAAATATAAACAACACAGGTACATCTGCTCTGGCCTCACACTTACTGCAAAACGATGAAAATACCCTCTAAGTCCACGAAGGGGGGTACTGGGGGTCAAGCTCCCTTGTGTACCTCCCTTTATTAGCACTTAATACCAACTCGTGGAAGTGAGCAGCAATTTGCTGCAGATATTTTTGTCATTTCATGTAAAATATGAGGCCACAGCAGTGGTATCTGTATTGTTTACAACTATTTGCTCTGTAAAATGGCAGTGT
>NC_061852.1:22720805-22723305 GCF_019202785.1 Penaeus chinensis | reverse complement strand
ATAATGACGTTCTTAATGATGTAAATGAATATCTTAGTATTGAAAATTGTGATTTTGATACAAAAACGATCTAAAAATGGTTATGACAGTTTGAAATCCAAACTGTTGATAATGGCGCTGGTAATAATAAGAGTACTATTAGCAAAAACAAACACAAAAAAACAACAACACAATTTGAACAGTTACCTTAGTGACAGCAGCAACAACGATAACAAGAATTGTTATGATAATGGTAATAAATATAATAACAAAACTGTTGATAATAACAATTAAGATTATACATTTTTTTTAATAACAGCAATGGAAAGTCATGATAATGATACCATTAATAGCGATACGAAAATAAAAAGCAAAATTAGTAAGATAACCAAGTCATTAGTTGAGGTGACAGACGGCATGAGAAGTTCCATTTTCTTTCACGAGAAGCTCCGTTTTCTTTCACGAGAAGCTGCGTTTTCTTAGACTCGCTTCGTGAATGTTCTTTTGTAAAGAACTTGTCAACGACCTCTTTTCCCCTCGTGCTTCTGGTGCCCTTGTGCATTCCCACTAAGGTTTGAAGTGAGGACCCGCCATTTAAAAATTAGTACTGCTCACATTCTTTTGTAAAGTACAAAAGGAAGTTACAAGTAATATGACACGGAACACTATATATAATATGAATATACAGATATATAGAAAGATGACTGTGAATATGTATATGTATACATATTCACACACACACACACACACTTTTACGTCTATATATCAATATATATATATATATATATATATTGTAAGAATGTAAAAATCGAAAGAACTGTTTTCGCTCTCCACATATGTAAGCATGTAAGCGTCTGAACACACTTACAGACGCACACACACACATATAAGTTTATATATTAATATACATATACACACATACATACATATTTATATAAATGCATATATAAACATACACACACACATATATACACACACATACATTTATACATGTATATATAAATATTGTATTTATATGTGTGTGTGTGCGTGCTGTGTGGTGCAGTGTTAGCATTCTCGTTTAGCAATATCGCTGACCAAGATCCTGTACCGCCAGTTGGTGGCAACTCCGGCCATTCCTCGCACACAGGGGGTAATTTAGAAGCAAATATAAACAGATAGCCTGTCATAGCAAGAACAGCCAGTGTTAGAAATGGAATAAAACTAAATTATTATAATTATTATTACTTACATGCATACACACACACACACACACAGTTGTGTGTTTGTGTGTATTTATATATATACATGCACACATACATACACGCATATATATATATATATATATATATATACATATATATTCTTAAGAACTATTTCAGTTTAGCTGTTCCTTAAACTTTGGTTAACTGATGGTTAATATACACTGTTTATGTGCGTGTTTATGCCTGTGTGTGTGTTTGTGTTTGTGTTTGTGTGCAAATGTGTATATCTACACACAAACACACACACATATACAAATATATATATATATATATATGTATGTATGTATGTTTGTATATATACACATACATACATAAACATAATATATATGTATATATATACATATACGCACACACACACACAAATATATGTATATATATACATATAGGCACAAACACACACACACACACATATACATATATATACATATATATGTATATACCCTTCCGTGTTGATACTATGGTAGAAACACCCACAATGCAAAACTAGTTTTGCATTGTGTTTTTTTCTACCAAATATATATATGTGTGTTTGTGTGCGTATATATGTGTGTATACATATATATATGTGTGTGAGTGTGAGTGAGTGAGTGTATGTGTGTGTGTGTGTGTGTGTGTGTATGTGCATGTGTGTATATATATATATATATATATATATATATGCGTTCATGTATGTAGGTAGTTCTTAGTAAGGTACCTTTACACAGGTAGACCGCCCCATCACCTATATTTAATGCAAACACAGATTTTTTTTTCTTGATTCCCTTTTCGATATTTTATAGCACTGTTATTGCTGAACCATATTCAAAGAAAATGCACTGAATTAACACTTCCCACAAAAAACATACAAATTGTCAGGATCCAAAAAGGGGCGGAGCTAATGACGTCATCGCGGTAAGCCAATGAAAGTGAGCCGTGAGATATCAGAAATGCCTAAATACATAAATCAAATTATTTGTATAATTTACTCGATATTGTTATAATTACAACATTTCTCTCATTTATGATGACGAAGAGTTCCTTGCCATTAACAGCCATCAGAATACTCTTGGGGAAAATAAATGTCATTTTTGGGTTCTCTAGGCTAAAGGGAAGTGGAGCTACCTGCTTATATGGACGTATGTTGGTTCTCAGGTATTGTGCTTCAGTCTATCATATGAATCATATTTTTCCTTCAGTCTTGCTTACTTTAACTGAATAACTTCCGACCTCGCCTCGTTCTTGTTATTTCTCTATCTCCGTTAATATTTCTCACATGAGCTTTATTTTTCTATTTGTTT
>NC_061852.1:22713305-22715805 GCF_019202785.1 Penaeus chinensis | reverse complement strand
ATATATGTATATATGTATATATGTATATATGTATATATGTATATATGTATATATGTATATATGTATATATGTATATATGTATATATGTATATATGTATATATGTATATATGTATATATGTATATATGTATATATGTATATATGTATATATGTATATATGTATATATGTATATATGTATATATGTATATATGTATATATGTATATATGTATATATGTATATATGTATATATGTATATATGTATATATGTATATATGTATATATGTATATATGTATATATGTATATATGTATATATGTATATATGTATATATGTATATATGTATATATGTATATATGTATATATGTATATATGTATATATGTATATATGTATATATGTATATATGTATATATGTATATATGTATATATGTATATATGTATATATGTATATATGTATATATGTATATATGTATATATGTATATATGTATATATGTATATATGTATATATGTATATATGTATATATGTATATATGTATATATGTATATATGTATATATGTATATATGTATATATGTATATATGTATATATGTATATATGTATATATGTATATATGTATATATGTATATATGTATATATGTATATATGTATATATGTATATATGTATATATGTATATATGTATATATGTATATATGTATATATGTATATATGTATATATGTATATATGTATATATGTATATATGTATATATGTATATATGTATATATGTATATATGTATATATGTATATATGTATATATGTATATATGTATATATGTATATATGTATATATGTATATATGTATATATGTATATATGTATATATGTATATATGTATATATGTATATATGTATATATGTATATATGTATATATGTATATATGTATATATGTATATATGTATATATGTATATATGTATATATGTATATATGTATATATGTATATATGTATATATGTATATATGTATATATGTATATATGTATATATGTATATATGTATATATGTATATATGTATATATGTATATATGTATATATGTATATATGTATATATGTATATATGTATATATGTATATATGTATATATGTATATATACATACACATATACATATATATATGTATATATACATACACATATACATATATATATGTATATATGTATATATGTATATATGTATATATGTATATATGTATATATGTATATATGTATATATGTATATATGTATATATGTATATATGTATATATGTATATATGTATATATGTATATATGTATATATGTATATATGTATATATGTATATATGTATATATGTATATATGTATATATGTATATATGTATATATGTATATATGTATATATGTATATATGTATATATGTATATATGTATATATGTATATATGTATATATGTATATATGTATATATGTATATATGTATATATGTATATATGTATATATGTATATATGTATATATGTATATATGTATATATGTATATATGTATATATGTATATATGTATATATGTATATATGTATATATACATACACATATACATATATATATGTATATATGTATATATGTATATATGTATATATGTATATATGTATATATGTATATATGTATATATGTATATATGTATATATGTATATATGTATATATGTATATATGTATATATGTATATATGTATATATGTATATATGTATATATGTATATATGTATATATGTATATATGTATATATGTATATATGTATATATGTATATATGTATATATGTATATATGTATATATGTATATATGTATATATGTATATATGTATATATGTATATATGTATATATGTATATATGTATATATGTATATATACATACACATATACATATATATATGTATATATGTATATATGTATATATGTATATATGTATATATGTATATATGTATATATGTATATATACATACACATATACATATATATATGTATATATGTATATATGTATATATGTATATATACATACATACATATATATATATATGTGTGTGTGTGTGTGTGTGTGTGTGTGGTGTGTGTGTGTGTGTGTTTGTTTGTGTGTGTGTGTTGTGTGTTTGTGTGTTTGTGTGTTTGTGTGTGTGTGTGTGTGGTGTGTGTGTGTGTGTGTGGTGTGTGTGTGTGGTGTGTGTGTGTGTGGTGTGTGTGTGTGTGTGTGCGTAAACAAGAGGACCAGGACAGCAGGAAACCACATCATGGGCATTTTCATCTTTTAAGCTTTCGGACATCAACAACTGTGTCCATCATCAGAATCTATGTACATTAATACTGAATATATAATTACAGCGAAAATAAGAAACACAAGATAAACACAAATTATAAAATTAAAACTCGGGAGAAAATACTAAACACAAACAAAATAAGATGTTTTGCTTACGATTATTCTCCTTAGGTGGAATGTAGAGTATGTGACTATGTTATGTTGGCGTGACGACGGTTTACGGAAATTTGAATGCC
>NC_061852.1:22668305-22675805 GCF_019202785.1 Penaeus chinensis | reverse complement strand
TTATTATCATCATTATTATTATTATATTTGTTATTATTGCCATTATTTTATTATTATCATTATCATTATTGTTGTTGTTGTGATTAAAATTATAATTGTCATCGTTATCGTTATTGCTGTTATCATCATCACTATCATCACTATTATTTTATATTATCATGGTTATCATTATCTTCATCATTGTTATAATTATTATCATTATTGTTGTTGCTGTAATTGTCATTACAACTATTATCATCATACTTATTGTTATTATTATCATTATTATTGTTATTGTTATCATCATTATTGTTATAATGATTATAATGATCATCATCATAATAATAAGAACAGCAGTAATGATAATAATAATAATAATAATAATAATAATAATGGTAAGGATAATGAATTATAATAATAATGACAATAATGATAATAATAATAGTGTTAAGAATAATCATAATGATGATAATATTTATAATAATAATAATGCTAATACTATCAATAATAATAATAATGCTAATAGTATCAATAATAATAACATTTACGATGATAATGATAAAAATAATGCTAATAAGAATTTCGATAATAATAATGAGAATGATCATGACGATGATGATGATGATAATAATAATAATAATGATGATAATAAAAATAACCATCATCATGATCATGATCACCATGATCATCGTCATACTTACATTTATCATTATTATTATCTTTATTATCATTTTCATTATCTTCATTATTATTATTATCATCTTCATCACCATCACTATCCTCATTTATAGTATCATTATCAATATTCTTATCGGTAATATTATCATTATTATTGTTACCATTATCTTCACTCTTAATATTATTATTATTGTCATAATAATTATCAATATTAATATCAAGATTGTTAGTGTTATTATCATCATTATCTGCATCATAATTGTAATTAGTAATAATATCATTGTAATTATTATAACTACCATTATTATGAATATTTTCGTCTTCATAATTCTTTTTCAATTTGGTATTACCATTTCTACTGCTTCTATTACCGATATTATAGTGTGTGCGTTTCTTCATGTTACTCTGCCTCTGCCGCCCATTACTATGCCTTGAAGCATATACAACGCTGTGTTGTCGCTCTGTCTCTGCGACCAGAGAAATGTAATCTAACTAAACTTGTCTGTGCTCGGATGGACAAGGGGTACAGTCCTTGGTGGCATTTACAGAACATAAATAAGTGAAAAGATTACTAAGTGAACAATTTACATAGTATAGGAAGCATTTGAAGCGGGGTGGAGAGAGTCACTCATTAATCAGTCACGTGAAAACAAAAGCAGTCGTATGAATTTCATTCTGTATGATGAATGTGCTTCGCTGGGAAATGTTTTGTAATCACTTTAGGGCATATTCATGTTGCTCTTTTGGCGTGCGATTTGATATGGGGATTAAAATATCTATTCTTATAGCCATTAAAATTCACCGTTTATTTGCTTACACGGGATGCGATTAATTAGCATGATCATCAGATTTTCCGACGTTACTAACTTCAGGAATTGTATTTCGTCTTTTATGCTCTTAGCGCCTGAATTGTTAATTAGCCACCATTGCATCAGGTTTCTGTCAGCTGACTCCATCAAGTTGAAAATGTCAGAACAAGTAGGCATTACGTATTTGTTTGACAATAATAACTTGAATATACATTGCACCAATGCCTTGATATATTTTCATACAGTGCCTATTTTGAAGGAATGTAAAGTAATAAAACAAAAGGTAAACTACGCATGTAAATCCTTTTATTTATTTTTACATTTAGGAGTTTATATTTTGTTTAATCTAAGGGCGATTACTATTTTTTACATATGAATGTCCCATAATTTTTCCTTTGGTATTTATCATCTACTCATTAATGTTTTTTCTGCATTCTGTTCCTATACGCTCTATGCTCTATATGCTTCCCCTCTCCCAGTCGTCGACCACTTGCATATTTCTTTCTTTTTAAGTTCTTGTATTTCCTTTTCCTCGTTTTGATTCTTCCCTTGGCCTTCTTCATCCCCTCTTTCCAATTTTCATTTTATCTTTGCCTTCGAGGTACTAAGTTGACAATATTTATCAAGTGACGAGAAGAATTGCCTTGAACCGAGTTACAGTTCACGTCAGAGATATTAGATAGTAACCGACGTGTCAAATAAAGAGGGTAAGAAAAAAAGGGGAATTGATCGTTACTCGCGAGACAAAGAGACAAGAAAAGGGATATCCAATTCCATAACTTTGTTCCAGTTACCACAGAAGAGCATCAGAAGAGATTCAGCATCATGCAGACCTATCTTTTCCCCGTAATGGTTTCATACAAACCCTAATGTGACAGCCACTAACAAATAGGGCTCCTCCACCTTCCTCCCACAAAGGCTGCCGGAACGGTGTACTCGCCCATAACTCAAGCTTCACAAGGGAAAACGCGGAGATCGGTTGCGTGTTGTGATTCTTTATGCAGGTCTCAGCACTACGGTGATATAGTCTCTTGCCATCCATCTTTCTCTTCCTCTCTTTCTCCTGTCTTTCTACCTTCTCGCCGAACTCCTTTCTCACACAGAGAAACACTTTATTTGTTTTTTTATTTTTTTTCATAACCTCAAAAAGGTGAACTACTATATGATAGGGCGTCTTTATAGGCGGCAATATTTCGACTGGATGATAAGAGATGAGAAAGCGAAGAAATTGATGCTTTTTGCTTCCTAATGCACACAGGTGTTGAATGGTTGCTATGAGAGGCGGGTTAAATGCAAATGTAAAATCAGAATATTGTTTTCGTTTGGGAATTAATCCTTGTATATTTGATTCTTATGTTTCACCCATGACGCTTCAATCCCGTTTGTAACGACTCACTTATTGAAACCTTTATTTCTATATTTTTTCATACGATGGTATTTATCCTTTTATGTATAACCCTATTATTCGAGTTGCATCTTTTTAATTTATTTTGATTATCGCATCTGTTTCTCATTTCATATTTCCTCTTCCTTTTACACACGGGCCCGTCTCTCCTATCTACGGCACTCTCCTTTCTTATTTCCTTCAATCTGGTCTTTAGCTTTGTTCTCGTTTCTCCCTTCTTCTTGCTTCCTTTTCCTCAAGTCATCTATCACCCCAACACCGCCAAGGTCCTCTGCTCGACCTTCCTCTCTATTCAATGGATTTTATTTTCACTTTCTTTACCTTCCTGATCTATTCATCATTCTCTGGGATTTATCTCTCCATTTCTCTCTCTCCTTTAATAGCTTCTTTTTTATTCCTTATTTTCTCCTGTATTCGTATTTACTTATTTTCTCCTGTATTCGTATTTACTTATTTTCTCCTGTATTCGTATTTACTTATTTTCTCCTGTATTCGTATTTACTTATTTTCTTCTGCATTCGTATTTACTTATTTTCTCCTGTATTCGTATTTACTTATTTTCTCCTGTATTCGTATTTACTTATTTTCTCCTGTATTCGTATTTACTTATTTTCTCCTGTATTCGTATTTACTTATTTTCTCCTGTATTCGTATTTACTTATTTTCTCCTGTATTCGTATTTACTTATTTTCTTCTGCATTCGTATTTAACTGGGACTCTGCATCATTCTGCCAATCTCTCTTCTGAAAGCATGAATGACACACATTATTGATGTTCATTGATCATTATTTTATTAACAGAGGAAAATTATAATTATCATTATAAAAATAATAATAAAAAAATATGATAAAAGTGATAACGATAACATTGACAGTAATGATGATAATGGTAATAATAATAATTGTAATGATAATAATCATAATCACAGTAATCATTATCATAATAATTATAATCATAATGATAATAGTACTAATGATAATAAATGATAATAATCATAATCATAATAACACTGATGATAATGATGATGATACTACTAATAATAATGATAATAATAATAATAATAATAATAATAATGATGATAAAATAACAATGATGATAGCATAACAATGATGATAAAATAACAAGGATAATGATGGTGATAATAATAATAATGATAATATTGATAATGATGATGATAATGATGACGATGATGATGATGATGGTGATAATGATGATAATAGTAACGATTATTGATAATATTGATAATGATATGATGATTATGATAATAATGATCATAATAACGATAATTGTAATAACAATGATGATAATACAGAAAAGTAATGATATTGTTTATTACTATTACATTCTTCATTATTATTATTGGGTCAGTTAAATTAGAATATGGATAAATCATGATAATATTATTGAAGGAATCTTATAGCAAATTCTTTCTCAATTAAAAACTATCTTTTAACCTACTTAAGCGATTAATATAATCACAATAATAGCATTAGTAATAATAGGAATAATAATAATAATAGCAATAATAACAATAATAATGATAATAATAATAATAACAACAATAATAAAGATAAATTCGTAATTACAGTAATGATAATAATGATAATAATAAAGGAGAGATAATGGTTATCAGGATAATGATGATGATAATAATAATCATAGTAACGATAATAACAATGATGATGCTAATAATAATAATAATAATAATAAAAATGATACTACTACTACTAATAATAACAATAATGTTTATGTTAATTATAATGGCAATGATGATGATAATAATAATAATAAAAATAATAACAATAATAATAATATTAATAATAATGATAATGATACTAATGATAGTATTATTATCAATAGTGTAGGTGATAATATTAGTGATATTGATATTAATAGTAATAATAATGATAATGATAATAACGGTAATAACAATAATAGCACTAACAATAATGATGATGATGAAGATAATGATGAAAATGATGATGATGATGATGATGATGATAATAATAATAATAATAATAATAATAATAATAATAATAATAATAATAATAATAATAATAATAATAATAATGATATTGATAATGATAATATAATAATGATAACAATAATAATGATAATAATGATATCAGTTATACTACTACTACTAATAGTGATACTAACAATAACAAATAATGGTTGATGAAAATAATGATAATTAAATCAAACAAAATGAATTGCGCGAGCCATGAAAGACGATCAGTTAAACAAATGAGATAAAGTGGAAAAACAAAAACAAAAACAAACAAAAAACAAAATAAATAAGCACGTGATACCACAAATACCGTCTCTCATTCTTCAAAAAAGAGAATTATTGAAAACGCATCGAAAATACATCACCGGATATTGATGCCAGCGGCTATCCTCCCTTGGGTCAGATAGGCTTACTAGGGTGACACGAACTTGCTTAGGCCTACAGAGGTGACAAAAATTCCCTGTGACCCAAGCGTAATGCCTTTGACCACTAGGGAAGAGGGAGGGAGCAAGGAGGGGGAGGGGAAGGGAGAGGAGGGGGGGGGGGGGGAAGAAAGGGCAGGCAGTGTAAAATGAAAGGGAAAAACGGTTCAAAATTGATCATGCATTTGGATTACCGTCAAAACGAGAGAGACGGAAAGCTAAATTCCGAAGAATACCAACGTCTGTGCTAAGATGGTCCCTTGTGAATAAAGAGGGAGAGAGGACAAAAAGCATGGGAAAATGTTTTATTTTTTTGTCATAGGGAACACTATTTTCTTTAAGTGGAAAGGAAATAAACTCTTGATAGAATTTGTAGGAATGTATCATGAAAAGGGAAGACATAATATCAAAATAGATGGTGAAGACATAACCACAATCTGTATATATACACAAATATAAATACATGAATTAATACACCCACATACACATATATATGTGTGTATGTGTGTGTGTGTGTGTGTGTGTGTGTGTGTGTGTGTGTGTGTGTGTGTGTGTGTGTGTGTGTGTGTGTGTGTGTGTGTGTGCCTGTTTGGAGGGATAGAACGAGCGGGAAATGGACCGTAGTGAACACTGCATATATACTGCTGTTCAGTTATATTAACACTGTCATATTAATGTTGATATAATTAGTGATCATTTAGATAAATGTTTTGTTCTCCAATTAGTTTAATGTTGGAAAGAATCATTAATTGTTATTCAGAACATAATAAAAAAGGGAGAAAAAATATACTGGTTATTTGTTCTTTAGTAATGATACAATGATTTGAACAAGTAGTTGCAGCGAGTACTCTTAACAGCCTCATTAGAGTAGTTTCATTATCAATGATTCGGCCTTTCGGTAAGATGATATATTGTGATATATACACACACACACACACACCACACACACACACACACACACACACACCACACACACACACATACACACACACACACACACACACACACACACACACACACACATATATATATCTATCTATATATATATATATATATATATATATACACACACATATACATATACATACATGCACACACAAACCAGACCCGTGTGTGTGTACGTGTGTATGTGAGTACGTGAGTGTGTGTCGGGGGATGAATGTAAGTTGTTATAATCTATGAAATTTAGATTTGAGTGTACATAAACTTTCCCCTGACTTTAATGCTATTACCGATATCTTTACATCCTCATAGTGCCTTCCTATTAACTCCAAGAATTATGTCTATTGGGATAAATAATATTTTGTATCAACAGTAATGATTATATTTATTGAACCAAGTTACGTATCCTGCAGATCCCTTCCCTTATTATTATCAACTTTCGCAAACAAAAGACCATCCAGGCAAAGGAATTTAGAAATAACTCTTTTCTCTGACAATGAATTGTTTGTTCCTTTTTAGGTAAAACCAAAAAGTATACAAAAGGACTTGCAGAATAACTAAGAACTAAATGTTGCTGACACTGAAAAACTACATTCACTGATATTAACATTATTCTGTCGAAACGAAGCAATACACAGTCCGCAGTCAGCGAAAATATATTCCGGAAAATACCAACCATAAGTGTTACACGACCAAGACCTTGACTGCAGGTTAATCTTGTCAAAGCTGTCCTGACCGATGTAACTCGTGACGTCACAGCCACTCGTTGTTTCCTTCTGAGGAATTCACTGCACTTTTAACGCATTTCTGTATTTCAGTTTATATCTTGAAACATATTTATGATGTGTACATTCTTTAGATATGTCACATGTTCTATATTATCGGTACGCAAATTTTTATTAGAAATTCCAGGAAGGTTATGGGCTCAAACGGCGATCTTTGTGCATTTAGAAAGGGGAAATATTAAACTATATATATATATATATATATATATATATATATATATATATATATATATAGTCAGAGAGATATAGACAGACAGACAGACAAACAAACAAGTAGACAGCGAGGCAGACAGCCATATGGCTTGGAGAGGCGCTATTATATGCCATGTGTTTGTGCATTCCCTCTAAGCATCCCCCGAGCCCTGGAAGCCCATTATTCTCTCGAAATTTGTTTCCTCCGCAGCCACGCCGGCGCCGCGAACGAGTGGCCGGCGGTTCATTTGCTTCTTGCGGCTAAATCATCGCCCCC